>NC_136269.1:21267697-21283598 GCF_964187855.1 Myxine glutinosa
TCTTTGAGAGGACATCGAGCTGCCTCTTAGGTCTGCAATGTGGATGTTAATAATCACACAAAACTTTATGAAAGAGAACATCATCCACCTGGTACCCCAGCCAAAATTCCTGTCAAGCACACGTTATTGGTCTATGACTACCTGACTACCTTGACAGCCTTAAAGGCCTCATGTGGTGAGCCTCAAACATGGTATTAGATCACATAAAGTTTAGACCAAATGTGCATGCCATTATTCATTGGTAAATTCTTCAGGCAAACTATTGAAAATGTTTCTGCACAAATGTGATTATACATTTCGTAAACTCATACGATCCATTCCTTCCAGGAGAGGATTTGTTTTCAGAATTGGCGTCGGTTCCCCACCCTCGACACCCTCTTCCTTCAGCAGAGGTAAGTGGTTAAATCAATTGCACTATTCTCCATGTACAGGCCGAGATTGTAACTCATCTCCCCATTCTCACCAGGAGGCCGGGGGGGGGGGGGGGGGAAGGGGCATGGGGGGTGGGAGGATGCGGTGTGGGGGGGGGGGGGGGGGGGTGAGGGTTTGTATCTCAATTATAGGTCGGATGTGGATTCGGACCTAAACCAAAATCGAATCGGATTGTTGTTGCCACTTATCCAATTCAACCGCCACGTTTTGTCATAACTAGTCCACGATTTTTTGAAACATAACATGCCCCTCCCCCCCCCCCCCCCCCCCCCATCACCCCACACACACGCATTCACACATGCACACACACACAGGGAAGTATACACGAGACAACATGAGACTGTTAGTTGACACAAACAAAGCCACTGAACTCGGAGGAAGTGCTTGCTGTCACTTCTGAGTGGGGCATTTCCTTGGAAGGAATTTCCTCCTCCCCAAGGAATGCCAACTCCTGCGTGGTTTGTCCATGCGCTATCCTCTAAATGCTGAGTTTCAAGGAGGAAGCAGCATTTACCATTTTAAAAGCGTTTGGTAAGACTCAGCCCGGGTCAGAATCGAACCACCGACCGATCAGACTCTGAGCAGATGTTCTATAACCATTACATCACGGTCTTTATTACTTGCAAAATCGAAGATTTTTCAAGTATATTGGTTGGTCTTGTGCGTTATTCTGTCTGCCTGTCGATCGCCTGCGTCACCATTTTCAACCGAACTTCACGAAATTTCACCAGGTGGTACAGTTGGTCATAAGGAAGAAAACCATTGATTTTGACGTCAAAGGTCATCTTGAGGTCGAATTTCTAAAAATTGTCACTTTTCATCCGATTGACTTGAAAGTTAAATAGCAATCGCAGAGTGCCTCACTGAATTGGGAAACCAACTATTATAAGGTCAAAAGGTCAAAGGTCAACTCAAGATCAAACTTCTACAATCATCAATTTTCATCCGATTGACTTGGAAGTTAAATCGCAATCGCATAGTGCCTCACTGAATTGGGAAACCAACTATTATAAGGTCAAAAGGTCAAAGGTCAACTCAAGATCAAACGTCTACAATCATCAATTTTCATCCGATTGACTTGGAAGTTAAATAGCAATTGCATCACTGAAATGGGAAACTATTTTTAAGGTCAAAAGGTCATACGTCAACTGAAGGTAAACTTCTAAAATCATGATTTTTCATCTATCTATAATTCCAGTAATCTCTGTGTGTATGTATGTATGTATGTATGTATGTATGTATGTATGTATGTATGTATGTATGTATGTATGTCTGTGACCGCTGTTTCTCGACAACCACGGGTCCGATATACTTTAAACTTGCCAGGTATATTGCTGGGGACCCGAGGATGTGCCTTTTCAAGGTTTCATATTAATCGGACAAGTAGTTACCGAGCTATGTCCAAAAAACGATTCAACCAATCAGAGAGCAGCGAGCTATCACGTGTGCCGAACGTGGCGAACAGACTCTGCCTCGGACGGCACATTTGAGAGCGTATTCATTTATTTCACGTTGGAAAACTATGTTGCCGTTAAACTATGTTTTAAAACTAAATAAAACTAATTTGCGATTCATCGTAACTGCGATTTGCGACCTTCCGGACAGTGAAGACTTCACTTCCGGCAGCCAATCACAGAACGCGTTGTTGCGAGCCGAGCCGAGCGCGTGCGCCATTACGGTTCGTAATTCGATTTCTTCCGGAGAAAATAATAATTTCTCGATTTCTTATGCGCATTATTTCTCCCAGAGCGAAGGGCGGAAGCGAAGAGCGTTGTTTTTTTTGTTTACGGGCGTACGGGCGGGGTAGAGCGTACGGGTAGCGTTTTTTTTTTTTTTTGGCAAGGAACGGGCACCCACGTACGGGCATGCCCTAGTCCTATTAACTTGAAAATTAAACAGCAATTTCAAAGTGCATCACTGAAGTGGGAAACAAACTATTTTTGAGCTCAAAAGGTCAAAGGTCAACTCACGGTCAAACTCCTAATATCAATTTTCATCTGAAAGATCATCAATTTTAATCCGATTGACCCGAGCTTTGATTTAGATCGGCAATTTTAATCTTAATGAAATGGACAATTTGATGTATCCATGACAAACTTTTCTGGGGGGGGGGGAACACAGCGAGTGGCGTTTAAACCTCCGAACAAGCTCCATACATGAGCATGAGCTCGATACGGATTCAAAGAATGGCATTCATAGAAATGAAAACAAAAACGTTTTCTACAATCTTCCCTGTAAAGCTTTGATACCGACGTAGAAATTACCACGATATAATCATTGTGGAATCCGACCCGAAATGCATTTCCACGAGTTCCGTGAAACCATCAGAACAGCATTTTTGCAACGGCGACCAGAAGTCAAACATATGATTGACAGTCTGCCAAGGTAGTCAACCATTACGCGCAAGAAATTGTGTTCCGCTGCATTCTAAACCGCTTAGCCAAAGTACAGCTCTCGTGATGGAAGGATCGGAGTTTTGTTTTCTATTTGTATACATGAAGGCTCTTTTTGAAGAGCATCACTGAAATGCCAATGCCAAGAGGAAAGTGACGTGCCACACGTTCATGTCCTTTTGTACGTGGCCAAACTCAAACCTCTGGTTCTACCTTTCCAAACTGCTGCCGGCAGTGCGATAAGAAAGCACACGTCTTCCTCTGGTACATCACAGGTGATTCAATTGTTGTAGGAGGACAAAAAACAATTGTCAGTTTTGTATTGCAGAACTGAAAGAACAAAATCCAACACAACAACGTTGCAATTATAACTCAGCTGCTGGGAACGCATATTGTACTGGGATTGAATTCCGAATTAATCCGCAGGTTGCTTCATTGCTGTGGTGCCGATGCAGCGCCCCAGAACATTTGAGCAGGAATTTTGGAATTTGTTCAGGATGCCAGCGATAACTCACCTGATCTTCAGGAAGGGGTCTTTAATGTGCAGCAATATAACACCGGCTGACAGGACACGCAGTCTGAGATCCACCGAGGGATGGCACACATGTGAACAACCCCAACATGACACTATAAACCTGGGTTGAGATATGAGGCAAGACAAGATGCAAGCGACTTAATATTAAAGGATTCTTTCAAAATGACATTTTTCTTCTACTTCTCTTCCCTTTATAAGGGGTGATGTCCAATGGTTCCAATATTCCACCCTGCCTCGACTACAGCACTCTTTACTTGATCACTTCCCCCTGTCCGCACCCCCATTTTAATGATATCTCTCCTCGTGCAATCATCCATCTTGGCTGCAATCTACCTCTTTTCCTCCTGCCTCACTCCCTCAACTTATCTGCTTTCTTTGCCATTTTCTCTTCCTCCTTCCGCACCACGTGATGAGGCCACTTCCGCCAGCTTATTACCAATCTCCTCCCTCAGTTCATCCATTCTCCTTCTATCGACCCTCTTCACTCCCGCAATCCTCCTGACCCAGTTGTTCTAACAGACCTGTAGCCTGTGTTGTTGTCTCTCTGACAGTGCCATATCTCCAACCATAAAGGTAGGCCGGTGTTACACAATACACCAAAACCTTTCCTTTCAATCTCCTTGAAATATTTCTGTCTGCCATTACTCCCTCCACCCTCCTCCATGCATTCACACCCACCTGGATCCTCCTCCACACTGTCCCCCCAAGACACTCAAACCTATTTCCCCATCTGATAGCTTTCCCCTCTAACCTGATATTCAGTTCTTTTCTCTGCTGCTCGACCCACATCACCTGTCTTCTACATACTCATCTTCAGTCCATGCTTCCCGAATGCCTTCTTCCACTCCCCCAGTACTTCCTGCAGCTCCGACCTATTCTCCGCCACAACAGCCAGATTGTCTGCATACAGCATTTTCCCAAGAATACCCCTCATATTTAGCTTCCTGCTCATCAGCTCCATCACCATGATAAACATGAGTGGGCTGAGAGAGCTTCCCTGCCTCAGACCGATGTTCACACTGAACTCAAACATCCTTGGACCAACCAAAACACCTCCCTCATACATCCTTTCCACCAACCTAACTTCTATGTCTAGCACTCCCGTCCATCTCAGTGTCGATGTCACCATCTCTCTTAGGATAGTCGTGTAGGCCTTCTCAAGGTCCACAGATCCCAATGCCATTTTCACCTTGCATCTCTAACCTCTTGTTCAACAGCTGTCTCAGCGAGAAGAACCCACCCGTCGTCCATCTGCCCTTTCTAAGCCACTGTTGCTCTTCGCCGATCTCCATCTCCACACTCTTCCTTATCCTCCTCCCCAGTACCTTCATGACATGACTTAGGAGCATAATGTTTCTGCACTACCCCACATCTTGAACATCACCTTTCCTCTTCCATATCGGCACAATTAGCAGTCCTCCAAACCTACAGAATCAAACCCTCTCTCATACATAGTATACATTCAACAGCATGCCAAATTCTCCCGCTGCAATTTGCATCTCTGTGTGCACTTCATCAATGCCTTACCTTCTTCATCCTCTTCAATGCTGTCCGCACCTTCTCCTCCGCGATCTCCACTAATTCCACTTTCCCCTCCACAACACGGAAGGTCCAATTTGCCGTTGCTTACTTCCTGGTTAAACAGCTCCTTGGAATATCCTTCCCACACCTTCAATACTGCTCCCCATTTCTCGGTCACTAGCCTCCTGTCACCATTCTTAATCACCGACCGTCCCCCTCCATGTCCTTACTATCCCCATCCCTGTAATGAGCCAATTGATAAATCATCTTTCAAATCAATCATCATAATAAAATATGCAATTTGGTGTCTGTCCGCGTCTGTGGCCGATGTTTAGCCGTTACATATCCAATCTCAACCAAACTTGCCAGGGCAGTGGAGGGTCATAAGACAAAGGTTGCAGCTACTTGGTTTTCCCCCCTTCCCCTCCCAGGGGTTCCGAAGGTGAGAGCAACGCAAATATCTACGTAAATGTGAACAGTGTAGTGCTGCTTCCGGTGGTGGTGGGAGAGGGCATTACGAGTGATGCTTCAGATCCCTCAATTGCATCACGAGTAAGAGGCCTTCACCTTATTTTCACAGTCGCTTTGCCTACGTTGGTTTTGAGTCGACTACAAAACATCCAGAGGAATCCCCATGTTCCATTGCCTTTTTCTGCCTTGGAACAAACACCAAAACGTTCGTTAGTATCCAAAAAAAACACCTTGTAACAAACCTTGTATGTGTGGAGTATCGTTGAGAGAGAGGAAGACAAATGATGAATTGCGAAAGATGATGGGAATAGAGTCTGTGATGGTTGCTGTGAAGAGAAACAGGTTGAGATGGTTTGGTCATGTGTTGAGGAAGGATGAAAGTGACTGGTTGAGAAGAGTGATGGAAATGAATGTAGAAGGAAGTAGAGGATGGGGAAGACCGAGAAAGACTTAGCTAAAGGTGGTGGAAGAAGAAATGCGGGCAAGGGGGTTAACAAGGGGAGATGCAGAAAATAGGGCAAAATGGAGAAGATCGTCATGGGGCCCCGCAAGGCTAACCCCCGCTCTAGCAGGGAAAATGGCCTTAAAATGCCTGTTGTTGAGGTTGTTGTTGTTGTTGTTGAACAAACACCCTGTTAAAGGTGTATACAGAGCAGCTTGAGTGTTGTTACACGTTATCACTGGCGTTTTTCAAAGGCCGTTTCCAATAACAAAAGTAATTAAAACTGCGTGCAGTGATTATCCGGGGACCAGGACACCCCATCCTGATTGGACAAGTGCGTGCCAGAGTCACTGACAACGGCAGCCCAGATCCGATTATTTAATGTTTGAAATGAATTGATCGAAAAATGAAGGCGGAAATGCATTTTAAAGGTTTTCATGAAATCCAATAGTCATTTCACATGACCTATGACATCATATTTAGGATATTCATCCAATCAAGTGACATGCTATAATTGGTCGAAGGTTCAAGTTCGTCTGACTAATAGTTTTGCCTTTGGATCGATACAAAATTCATGGAATCACAATATTAATTTTTTTAAATGCTGAGTCAGCACTTTTTAAATTAGCTTGCTGGAGACTAATTAGCAAAAAAATAAAAGATTGGAGAAAAGAGCGTTCTTTGCCTTGAGGTGGACTATATGTATACCAAGTTTCAACTCAATAGGTCGAAAAATGAAGGATGAGATAGAATAACATTTTCAATAAATCCAATATGGCCACCAGGTCATGTGACCTGTGACGTCATACTTAGGATATGCATCAAGTGAAGTGGTATACCATACATGGTCAAAGTTTCAAGTTCTTACGATGAACGGTTTGACCTGTAGGTCGCCAACAAATTTCATGGCATCAGAATAATAATAATAATCTTAGCAATTTCAATAGGGGTACCAATGGTCCCCAAATAACAACAACAATAAGCCTGGTGATGGCTTAAATGTCAAGGTGGCTGGCTTGAGATCTTCGGGTCCTGAATTTGAACCCCTGTCGAGCCGTTGAATTAACACCAGGTGGGCCGACTCAGCCTGCCATCCTTCTTAGGTCGGCAAAATGAGGACCAAACTTACTGGGAATACAGCCGCAGCCCCAGAAAATGATGCAGCCAAGCAGCCACACGCTGCATATGAAACCACCATAACAACAATAACATTAATACTGACAGTAATCTATATTATAATAGGCGAAGGTGATTCTGTCTGTCTGTCTGTCCGTCTGTCCGGGGGTGTGGCTTACTCCGTTTGCAGAGTAGCTCCACCCATTCTTGGAGAGGATTCATGTAAACAAATATCCACCATTTTATTAACTCGAATAGCTTTGAGGCCTGTTTAGTTAGGCCCATGCTGTCTTTCTCTCTCACACAGGTTTATTTCAACTCTAATTCGATATATAATTTCATTTTTAACAGTCGCTAACATCGTTTTAGACTCGGTTGAAAAAAAAACGGAAAGAGAATCCCATGAATGTTTCCGTTTATAGAACGAAATGATTTCTCAAGGGCCTGTAAAATAAAGCCCATTCATTGAGGACCTTCATTGAGGAGAATTCATAAAACCCTCACGATTTTATCTCGAATTCAACATCTGATTTAATTTTTATCGATGGTTTTAGACTCGGTATCAGAAATAATTGAGAACATTCAGGCACACACGGGAAATTGCCATATTTTTTTTTTAAATCGCGGCACGGTCGATCATACACCGCCTAAAATAACAGACGGGAAAATGGCGAGATATATTAAAAATTCGTGGCAGACTTTTCCATTTGATGACGATCGTCACGATTAAATATTTAATTTATACGTCGTCACAATAATGTGGAGAGAGGGGCATAGCTTCGGTCACGTATCGCCACAGACGGGAAATTGCCGACAGATATTTCTTCGTTATTATTTCATTCATCATTATTATACGGAAGTAAAGGTAATCCTGTTGAAACTGGCATTCATTCCAGCGAGGGGTTGGAGAGGAGCGAGGAGTTGGAGAGGAGCGAGGGGTTGGAGAGGAGCGAGGGGTTGGAGAGGAGCGAGGGGTTGGAGAGGAGTGAGGGGTTGGAGAGGAGTGAGGGGGTGGAGAGGAGCGAGGGGTTTGGAGAGGAGCGAGGGGTTGGAGAGGAGCGAGGGGTTGGAGAGGAGTGAGGGGTTGGAGAGGAGCGAGGGGTTGGAGAGGAGCGAGGGGTTGGAGAGGAGCGGGGATTGGAGAGGAGCGAGGGGTTGGAGAGGAGCGAGGGGTTGGAGAGGAGCGGGGGTTGGAGAGGAGCGGGGGGTTGGAGAGGAGCGGGGGGTTGGAGAGGAGCGAGGGGTTGGAGAGGAGCTAGGGGTTGGAGAGGCGCAGGGGTTGGAGAGGAGCGAGGGGTTGGAGAGGAGCTAGGGGTTGGTGAGGAGCTAGGGGTTGGAGAGGAGCGAGGGGTTGGAGAGGAGCGAGGGGTTGGAGAGGAGCAAGGGGTTGGAGAGGAGCGAGGGGTTGGATAGGTGTGTGTGTACGTGTGTGTGTGTGTGTGTATGTGTGTATATATGTGTGTGGGTGTATGTGTGTACGTGTGTGTATATATGTGTATGGGTGTATGGGTGTACGTGTGTGTGTGTGTGTGTGTGTGTGTGTGTGTGTGTGTGTGTGTGTGTGTGTGTGTGTGTGTGTGTGTGTGTGTGTGTGTGTGCGTGTGTGTGGCTGTGCACGCACATGCATTCACATGTTATCAGAAGTAAATACATTGTGTAGATGACATCATTTGTGCATCTGATAAATTGCCAGTAACCATTTTGTGAAACTGAATGTGCAGGTGCAGCATCTAACTCAATATGTCGAAATGTCACACACGTCCATGCCCATGGGATTCCCACGGGTGACCCCACAAGTGATTATAATAATACAACATGACCACTGGCCGCTCCTGTAGGGCGTTTCTAGTCTGACGAATGTGGGAAATGGTGAAGAGATGCTTCGAAAAGTGTTACAGACGTAAACGCATCTTCACTGGCAAATGCATTACTAAAAGCAAAATCCAACTGTGTATCTTTGGGATAAACCAAAATAGATTCATCATTACGATAGTCTGTACGACTCTGTACAAAGTGTTTGAAATATTAATGATTCAATATTTTACCATCCATCAGGAGGCCTTTCGAGCATGTCATAGCGTCCTGGCAATCTGTGAGTCAAACATGTGATTAAAGCAAATGATGGCACAACTCAATATTTATGCTTCAGGTGAAAATTAAATGATAAGGTTATGGGACATGAAAAGAGTGGAACACCTCTGCAAACTCCGCACTATAGAACTTTCTAACTGAATTAATCATTATTTTCTGATGTGCGACACTGTTAAAGAGTGTAGCAGCGCTTTGGTGCTGCCAAGGGCAGGTTCTTGGCATGGGTTATACTGGGTGGTTTGCCATTGCCTTCCCAGCAGTAGTTCGGGCAGGGATTAATGTATAAATATAAATAAATAAACGGTGGCAAACAAGCATCGGAGGATCAAAATGAACAAATCAAAACAAAGTAGACAAGTGTGTTTGAGAGAAACAAAATGGACTTCCAGACAAACAGCTGCAAGAGAAAATGTATTCAATTTCAAGGAACCAATGAAAAGAAAAACAGGGGATACCAAGGATTTTGATCCCAAAATAAATTTGGATTATATATGAACGAGCAGAAACCTATGGTAAAAATTGCCGACAGATATTTCTTCGTTATTATTTCATTCATCATTATTATACGGAAGTAAAGGTAATCCTGTTGAAACTGGCATTCATTCCAGCGAGGGGTTGGAGAGGAGCGAGGAGTTGGAGAGGAGCGAGGGGTTGGAGAGGAGCGAGGAGTTGAAGAGGAGCGAGGGGTTGGAGAGGAGCGAGGGGTTGGAGAGGTTAGCGAGGGGTTGGAGAGACTACCCACGATACTAATAAACAAATAAATGAAGCCTTTTATTCTTGCACTGGTTGAAAGAGCTAAAAAAAAGTTTGAGGTTATACATTTCTTAACAGCAAATATTTTTTTCTCAGGAGCGATCGAGGCAGTGGTCTGTTGCCTATACACCGCTCGGGTTCAATTTTTCTATCTGATCAAAAAAATTATAATCTCCCTGTAGGTTTGGATGAATTTGAAGCATCATTAGATTTAGTAAAAAAACTTTTTTATATCTCCGAGGAATGTTTCTTGTTTCAGGGTGGAACAGACAGACAGATAAACAGCATTTAGCGTATTAATAGGTATGTAAATTGGATGAATGTTTGGTTTACCCCTCACACAAATATATACACTGTATATGCAATTCATACAAGGATCAATTATCGCAAAGTGGGCATAAAGAAAGGGAATTACAATGGCAGCAGTTTCAACGAGGATTTGAGACGAGCCCGAGAGGACAAAGATCAATGGGTGAAGAATTAGGGAACCAGAAGGCACTCGGTAGAGCGCATACCTCCGCCAGGCTGGAGAGTTTACGTTTTGTATCGCAACGATAGGCCGGACCTGGATCCGGATCATTCGTCCTTTTCACACACCAAAATATAAGCAGCTTGTTCTTGTCACCCACCCAACTCATCCACCAGATTTTGTATCGTATTCAGCCCCATCTTTCAATAGTGAAGAAAAACTTTACATCTTACTATAATTCACCAAATGTCTGTCCGTTCGAAGGTACGGCTGAACGCTGAAACGGCTGAACCATGGGTAATGCTCGGACCCCTCGGAGATCTCGCGAGATCTCGGAGACGGTGGGAGGGATTTTCGAAGCTCCACACGGTCTCCACGTTTTTCGAAGTTAAGTCTGTTCACAATTGTATTTTGTCGAAACTGTATTTATCTTTCGGTGTGTGAAGTTATTGTGTGCAACTTTGGTTGTTTCTCGGTGTTTATCTTTCATAAATTGATCGTCTGTTTGCCGTGTCGTGTCTTGAGGCCTTGTACAGTGTGCACTGTACAACCTTGAGGCTTTGTTTTTCTCTCAGCGGTCCGTCGTTTTGTGATCCAATAACTTTCGTTCTCTGTATTCCCAGGCTTTTCACCCATAGCCTACTTCCTTGTGTAAATCTCAACTCAAAAAAAAAAAAAAAAAAAAAAAAAAAAAAAAAAAAAAAAACATTTCCTTCTCTGTTCTCATTCGTTTATTCATTCTTATTCGTTCGTTCGTTCTTCGACCACGTGTTTCTCCCCCATTTCCCCAGATAGTTTTCACTCATTAACCTTCAATGTTTACACTTTCCCATCAAGTTATGTATTCCGCCATATTTTATAACACCTTTTTCTTCTTCTTCTTTAAAAGGCTGCTTTCGACTTGCTCACCAAATCAATTCATCCCAAAAAAAATATCCATCTCCTATAGTGCCTTTTTTCTACATTCCCTAAACTCTCCTGCACTCCATCCTCCATTCAGCGTCCTTAAACGTATTTTTAACTCGAAGGTCACAAGAAACTCATTTTGCAATAAATGTTCGTTTCCCATAAATCGTACACTTTCAAAAATCCAATCTCACCCCTCCCCTCCAAATCTTCCCCATAACCCCTCCCCTCCAAATCTTCCCCATCACCCCTCCCCTCCAAATCTTCCCCATCACCCATCCCTTTCAAATCTCCCCCCTTGCCCCCTCCCTCCTAAACTACCCCCTCACCCCTCCCCGCCAAGACGCCCCCTCGCCCCTCCCCTCCTAGACTCCTGCCTCACCCCTCCCCTCCAAATCTCCCCCATATCCCATCCCTTTCAAATCCCTCCCCTTGTCCCTTCCCTCCCAAACTCCCCCCTCACCCCTCCCCTTCAAATCTCCCCACCCTCATTGCTTCTCAATTTCCCCCCTCTCACTCCCCCTCCTCAAAGCGTCCTCCCCGCTTCTTCCCCCTTCAAACTCTCACCTCCATCTCCCCCAACCTTCTGCCTCGCTCTTCCCCCTCCTCAAATAACACCTCATTGTGGCTCACCCAATCACCATCAAACCTTTTGTCCGCCCCATCCTTCCCTTTCTCCGAGCTATTCTGAAATCTCTGACACACCTTCAACAGCTCTCCCTATCTCTTCCACCTCTTCCACATCTTACCCTACCCCTCCTCCCCCCTGTTCTGTATCTGATGCTCCCCCTTCCTCTTCATTAACGGTATGGACCTCAAACATCCGGGGCCTTCGTTCAAACTTAACTGATCTCTCCATACAGGTTGCTTCTGTCAAACCAGACGTGATCTGCTTAACAGAAACTTTCCTCCTTTATGATGTCTCTGATTCCATAGTATCTCTCCCGGGCTACTCCCTCCTCCGGTATGATAGACCTGAGCCTCGTCCTGGAGGCGGGGTTGCTATCTTTATCAAAAACCCTCTTCCTCACTCGCCCTGCACTGCACTCTCTCCACCTCACCCCCAGGAATACCTCTGGCTACGGCTTCCCCTTCGCTCCCACCTCTTGTTCATATGTGTGTTGTACCGTCCACCAAACAGTGATGACTCCATCTACATCTCGCTGTCTGATGATATGGACCAACTTCTATCTACTCATCCCAACTCTCTCTTCCTCATATGTGGTGATTTCAATTGTCACCATGCCAGTTGGCTGGGTGTGGGTACCTCTCTCACCAGCCATGGCTCTTCAGCAAAGGACTTCTGCGACTCACTGGGACTGACACAATCTGTCAATTTCCCGACCCGGATCTCAGTCAACGGAACATCTTCTCTTCTGGACTTGGTTATGACTAACTTCCCTGAAAATGTCTGCTGCTCTTCTTCTGCTCCGATCGGATCATCTGATCATGTCCTTGTTAAAGTGGACATCTCTCTGACCATCCTCAGGGAGCCTGCTCAGCGTCGACGAGTCTGGCATTTCACTCAGGCCAACTGGCACGGTCTTCAAGCAGCCATCAATCATCTGGACTGGTCTCCCATCTCTACCACCTCTGACATCAACTCATCCTGGGAATTCTTCCAAAGTAAATTGCTCTCTCTCATGCACAGATTTATCCCATCTCGTCTTCAGTTGTCATACCCTTCCTCCCGTCCATGGTACACGGAATCTTGTGGTGAGGCTGTTGCCCAGAAACAACTTGCCTTCGTCTCCTGGAAAGCAAATCCAACGGAAGGAAATCTCATTTCCTTTCACAAAGCCCGAAACAAGTGTGTGTCCACCCTCAGGAGAGCCAGGAAACAATATCTCTCCATTCTCAAGACCGAACTCTCTTATCTGTCTCCCTCTTCCAAATCCTGGTGGCGTCTGGTCAAATCCGTTTCTGGTGTTTGTTCCCCCTCCATCCCCTCCCTTACCTCAAACGGCTACACAGCTGACTCCGCACGTGAAAAAGCTGAATGCCTCAACTCTGTGTTTGCCTCTAAATCTTGTGTCCCAAACCCATCCCTCTCTGTACCCACCATACCCAGTCGTACCCTGCTGCTCCTGGACTCCGTGTCCTTTCCTCCTGACAAGGTGGAAAAGTTTCTGTCAACCCTCGACTCTGATTCTGCAACTGGACCCGACGGCATCAGCCCACGGGTCCTAAAATCCTGCTCTGCTGCTCTATCTCACCCTCTCTCTGTTCTCTTCACCCTCTCTTTTGCTCAAGGTCAACTGCCATCTGCTTGGAAATCAGCCAACATCACCGCTTTGCACAAAAAAGGTGCAAAAACAGATCCTAGCAACTACAGACCAATCAGCCTTCTCCCAATTATCAGCAAAGTCATGGAATCCATCATTGCTTCGGATATGAAATCTTTCCTCTTCTCCAATGGCTTGATCTCTGATCATCAATTTGGTTTCAGACCAGGTCACTCTACTCTGGACATGCTGCTTCTGCTGTCTCAACAATGGATGGAGGTCCTCAATGCCAAACAGGAAATTAGAGCTGTCTCCCTCGACATATCACGTGCCTTCGACACGGTCTGGCACCCCGCTCTGCTCACCAAACTCTCCTCCTTTGGTATCCATGGAAATCTCCACGCATGGCTGGCGGACTTCCTCTCTAGTCGTCGTCAACGTGTGGCCCTGAATGGGTTTCTCTCTTCTCTTCCTGTTCAGGCTGGAGTTCCCCAAGGCAGTGTTCTGGGCCCCGTGCTTTTTCTGGTCTTCATCAATGATCTCTCTGACTCTCTCGAAAATCCTCTCTATCTCTTTGCTGATGACTCCACTCTCTGCCGCTCCATTCGTCTTCCCTCAGATCGGCAGTCTGCTGCCTCCTCACTCTCTGAAGACCTGGACAAAATCACAGACTGGTCAAACAAGTGGAACATGTCTTTCAATCCTGACAAATCTCACACTCTTACTATGTCTCTCCGAAAAGATCGACTGGACAACCCTCCCATCTACTTTCTCAACAATCCTCTCCAAGAAGTTCTGTCGCTCAAGATTTTGAGTCTCACTATCTGCCATGATCTTTCTTGGGAAAACCACATTTCCAAGCTGGCCTCCAAAGCCAGTCGCCGACTGGGCATCCTCCGTCGTGCGAAGTCCTTCCTCGGCACACCTGAGCTCCTCACCACATACAAGGCTTTCATCCGCAGCTCAATGGAATACTGTTCTCCCCTATGGGCCGGTGCTCCTGCCTCACACCTAGCTCGGCTTCATGCTGTTGAAACCAAAGCTTTCAGAATTATTGGAATCTCCCGCGATGAAGCTATCTCTGAGGGCCTTTCACTCACTCACCGCAGGCAGGTAGGTGGTCTTTCTGTCTTCTACCGACTCCTCTCCGGCCTTGCACCCCCAGCTCTCTCTGTGCTCTGTCCCCCAAATATTCCTACAGGTCGCACAAGATCTGCCAGCAACCCTCTGATGGTTAAACTGCCGAAATCTCGGCTCTCTGCTCACCTTCACTCTTTCATTCCTCTTTTCTCCCGCCTCTGGAACAAACTCCCTCACTCCCTTCAATCCCACTCCTCCCTCCAGGTCTTTAAAACAGCTGTTCACCACCATCTCTTATCTTCCCCCATCCAAAACCTTGATCTTTTCTACCCCCGCTAATTCACCCCAGATCCACCTTGTTTGAAATTCCAACTTCTTTCCTGGAAGTCCTGGCAGTGTCCATATGTTTTATACCTCTCCCACCGCCCCCTTCCCATGCCCCCCCCCCCAAAGCCCTCGCCCTCTCTCAGATCTCTCGATGTCTCCATGTCTCTCGGTCCCTGCTCTCAAATGTTGTGTTTGTGTCCTTCCCCCTCTCTCCCCATCTTGTCTACCGCTCCCGATGTTATATGTTTTATGTGTCGGTTTGTCTTTCTGTGTGATTAATGTTCGCTCTTTCACGAGCCTCGATCTTGTATACAAAAAAAAAAAAAAAAAAAAAAAAAAAAAAAAATGTTTTTCCAATTTTTCCAAGTTTTCCAATTTTCCCAAACACGATGGAATAATATTTACCGATATGAACAGTGATGTGGCTTTTGTTGAAATTCTACAAATACTGTTTATTCTACGTACCAGGAGAGAGTAGATCGACTCCTGACGAACTCTTCCGATATAAACGTGTGGCTGCGAAGTAACATGTCAGCGTGTGCAAAGCGACTGAGAAACAGGTGTAGCGGCCGCTTCCGTGTTACAGATTCGGCGCGCGCTCTTCACACATAAACGTGCGACTGAGAAAGACGTGTAGCGGCCGCTTCCGTGTTACAGATTCGGCGCGCACTCTTCACACATAAACGTGCGACTGAGAAAGACGTGTAGCGGCCGCTTCCGTTTTGCAGAATTCAATCTTTTTTCAAAATGGGCGCCATGTACTCTTTAGATTTTGATGATTTGCATGTGATATGATTCAACGGATGTTTATATGAATCGTTTAAAATAAAAAAAGCCTTCAATTTCTGATATTTTGCCTTTTCATTTGGGCCTCCCTTTTTTTGGCCAAATATCTCAATGAAGAAGAATCACTTTAGAAATTCTCGGATCCGGATCTTCACCAAACTCGAATCAATTCATCCTCGTCATATAACCAACCTGTCCACCAAGTTTCGTCCGAATCCGTCCATAACTTTTTGAGATATCCTGCTCACAGACAGACAGGGGTGAAACGATAACCTGCTGCACCTCCGGTAGTGGAGGAAAAAAAAGAAAAACCCGGCATGGAGTGAGTGAGTCCCGGTAGAGGAGGAATCGGGG
>NC_136269.1:21283798-21371298 GCF_964187855.1 Myxine glutinosa
ATTGTATAATTTAAATAAACATAAATGCAAATTTCGCATGTGGAAAAAGTAAGTACACCCTTGGCTCTAATAGGTGGTATTGCCCCCTTTGGCAGAAACAACCTCAAATAGGCATTTCTTGTAAGTCTACCAGTCTCTGACATCGACTGGGAGAAATTTTTGCCCACTCCTCCATGCAGAATTCTTTCAGCTGTGCGATGTTTGAGGGGTTTCTTGCATGCACAGCTCGTTTCAAATCCCCCCACAACATATCGATGGGATTTAGATCCGGGCTTTGACTTGGTCATTCCAGAACCCTCCATTTCTTTCTTTTCAGCCATTCCTTGGTGGGCTTACTGGTATGTTTAGGGTCATTGTCATGTTGCAAGGTCCACCTTCGGTTGAGCTTCAACTTTCCGACAGATGGCCTCACACTATCCTCAAGCCCCCTCTGGTACAATGAAGAATTCATAGTGGATTCGATGATGGTGAGTTCTGCCCAGGCCCTGATGCAGCAAAGCTGCCCCAAACCATAATATTTCCACCACCATGCTTTACAGTTGGTATCAGGTTCTTGTGGTCAAATGCTGTCTTTGGTTTTCGCCAAACATGTCTTCTGGTACTGTGGCCAAATAGCTCTATGTTTGACTCATCTGTCCAGAGCACATTGTTCCAGAAGTGCTGGTCTTTGCCTAGGTGTTCATTGGCAAACTTTAGTCTTGCCCTGATGTTCTTTCTGGACAGCAAAGGTTTCCTCCTGGCACACCTCCCATGTAGATCAAATTTGTGCAGCCTCTTTCTAATGGTAGACTCGTGCACTTTGACATCAACAGTGGCAAGAGCTACCTGTAGGTCCCGTGATGACATTCTGGGGTTCTTAGAGACTTTTTTCAGCATCTTGCGGTCTGCTCTCGGGCTGAACTTGCTGGGGCGGCCTGGCCTGAACAAGTTGGCAGTTGTTTGGAATCTTCTCCACTTGTAGATGATCTTCCGGACAGTCGAATGTTTGATTTCAAATTGTTTGGAGATCTTTTTAAATCCCTTCCCAGACTCGTAGGCATCTATAACCTTCTTTCTGAAGGCCTCAGAGAGCTCTTTTGATCATGGCATGGTGACGCCGCACACTTCAACAACAAAGAGCAAACCAAACTAAATGTCAGGTTCACTATGTTAACAAATATAATTTCGTTCAAAATTTTGGTAGATTAGCAAAACTATACATTTTTGGAATATTCAGAGCATGAGGAATCCAAAAATTAATGTTTACATTTGCGTAGACACCTTTGCGAAAATGACACTCAGGACAGTGATGAAGATAGTCAGGTTCACTATGTTAACAAATATAATTTCTTTCAAAATTTTGGGATTAGCAAACCTGTACATTTTTGGAATCTTCAGAGCATGGAGAATCTGAAAATCAATGTTGGCATTTGCACAGACACCTGCATGGCCGCCATTTTGGATTTTGAAAATGGCCGCCATAAAATACATATTTTGCGCGATCTCGGCTTTTAGTCAACCTAGAGACTTAATTAAATATGCTAATCCTATATTTTCTGGGTCAAGGTATCCAATAAAGGCCTCAAAATAGTGCTCAGGATTATAGAAAAGCGACAAACAAAGGTAATTGAAAACCATTGTCTTTATATTTGTGATATAACTGTATTACATAATACATGATATTGCAAGTCCTTTGAAGTTATAGGTTGTTATAGGAAGTTATAGGTAGTATCAGATTTAACTATAAGTCCTATACACAGGATCTACGAGGTCTATACTGTTCAGGAATATGCTTTTACAGATCTTCATCACTGTCCTGAGTGTCATTTTCGCAAAGGTGTCTACGCAAATGTAAACATTAATTTTTGGATTCCTCATGCTCTGAATATTCCAAAAATGTATAGTTTTGCTAATCTACCAAAATTTTGAACGAAAAAACATAGTGAACCTGACTTTAAATGTCTTAGGTTTAAATAAGACAGGTTCCTCCAAGATCCTCTCTAACGATGTTCTAATCATTTGCACCTGAGCTGGTGCACCTGATTCTAATTTTAGGTATTTGAAATAGTGATAAATGTTGGGGTGTACTTACTTTTTCCACATGCGAAATTTGCATTTATGTTTATTTAAATTATACAATGGATGACAAAATGTAAATGTTTCATGATATTTGTTATTTTATATCACCTTTATCTGTCAATATTGTTGAAATGAAGATCAAACAGCTGTATGTTGAAATATGTTGAAAAAGTCAAAACTTTACATGGGGTGTACTTACTTTTTCACGTGATTGTATATATATATATATATATATATATATATATATATATATATATATATATATAATACATTTATTTTATATAGCGCTTTTCAAGAAGCCCAAAGACGCTGTGTGTATTGTATATATATATATATGTATATACAGTATATGTGTATATATATATATATATATATATATATATATATATATATATATATATATATATATATATATATATATATATATATATATACATATATATATATATATATATATATATATATATATATATATATATATTAGGGTGGTCCTCAAATGTAAACATTAACTTTTCTAAAGTGCTTTTCCATTTTTTTATTACACCTGTAGAGAGAACAAATTGGGTAAAATTTCATTTCATTTTGAAAACTTTTACCACTGTCACATGGCCTCTGCTAATCAGCACTATACAGAAATTATTTCGGTTTGTTTCAGTTATGATGGCGAGTGCAAGTACTTCAAGAAGAGCAACCAGAAAAAAGAACCATGTGTGGCTGATAGGCTGCCATATTGAAAAACTACCAGAAACTCGGCTCCCATCTTGGCAAGAGATTCTGCAGCGATACTTTAAGCTACATCATGCTGAGAAATTGGATATAAGCAGTGCCGCAACAACTGTTGTTCGTGAGACATTATGCATCTGGGAGAAAGCACGGATCCCCACTGCAGATGAGCGGAATATCATTGCAAATCTAGAGAGAAAAGTAGAACAATACAGATCCATCCTGAAAGGAAAGAGCCGGCGATCTGTCCCTCAGATAAAGAAAGAAGAGCAGTTTCAAACCGGTCGACATGACTTATTTGACATTGCTCATGTTGATGTCCTTGATCTGATCAAAATACCAGAGGACAGTGAATTCCTTAAGGCACAAAGGGAGCCAGGTCGACGGGGCTTTATGGTTGGTGTTGACAAGGTGCTAGCAGGAAAAGAGGAGCGGACACATCAACACGACAAGGTGTTGACTGAAGGAGAGCAGCATGAAAAAGAGAAGAAAGCAGCCCGAGAGGAGACTCTTGAGCTAGCATCATCAACAGACAGCAGTGCTGAAGCCAGGGATCATGATGACTCTGGTGTTCTATCTGCTTCAAAGAGGCAGAGCCGAAAGCGTGCAAGTAGCATTGTTACACCGGACCTAACAGCCGCTCTCGAACGCACCAAGGTTAGCGATCGATCAGCTGTTCACATCTTGTCAGCAGCAGCTTCTGCTCTGGGACACGACCCTTCAGAGTTGGCCATCAACCACACATCGATCAGGAAATCCAGGCGGATCCAACGGAAGACAATTGCAGGTGACATCCAGGCATCCTATGCTCCAAACACAAGTCTGGTGGTTCATTGGGATGGCAAGCTCCTTCCAGACGATGGGACTAAAAAAGTTGATCGCCTTCCTGTCATTGTCAGTGACCCACAAGGAACTGGAAAGCTTCTGGGTGTGCCAAAGCTGCCAGCAGGAACTGGACTAGCAACAGCTGCTGCTGTTATGCAATGCCTAGAAGAATGGCATTTGCAAGACATGGTGGCAGGTATGAGCTTTGACACGACAGTCAGCAACACTGGTTCAGCACTTGGTGGGTGCACTATTTTGCAGCAAAAGCTTGGACGACCACTATTACATTTTGCATGCCGGCATCACATTCTGGAACTAGTGGTAGAGGCAGCAATGGCAGCATTCAAACCATTTCTTGGTCCATCAAAAGGACCTGAGATAGCCGTCTTCAAGCATTTCCAGTCAAACTGGAATTCCATTGACCAAAGCAAGTTTAAGCCAATGATGCCTGATGACCTGGACTCTGTAGTTTCAGGTGTATTTTTAAGTTGCAAAGAAGATGTCGTTTCATTCTGCATCCAGAAACTGGAATCGGGCCAACTACGAGATGACTACCGTGAACTTCTTGAGTTGACTATTATTCTGTTTGGTGAGCGTCCTCCGAGAGGATTCAGGTTCATGCAGCCAGGAGCCATGCATCGGGCAAGATGGATGGCCTGTGTGATTTATGGAATCAAGATCTACTTGTTCCGTGATCAGTTTCGACTGACCCCAAAGGAACTCACTGGCATAAAGCGTTTTACAGCATTTGTTGGAGCAGTGTATACCAAAGCCTGGTTCAGCGCTCCATCTGCCATTGGTGCTCCCGCTGGAGACCTAGCTCTCTTAAAAGCACTCATTTTCTATCCTGATTCAGTGATTGCCGAAGCCACCAGCAAAAAGCTTTCCAATCACTTGTGATACCTCAGCGAAGAACTGGCAGGACTTGCTCTGTTTGATGATAGTGTTGAGCTTGATGTCAAGCGAATGATAGTAGCTGCTCTTAAAGAAGAATGCCAAGAGAATCCTCAACCACAGGTACATGTGGATCTTACAGCAAAAGAAGCCATCGCTGCCAAGACTGTTGCAGATTTTGTTACTTCTGCCTCACTGCGAATTTTTACTGCATTCAAAGTCAATACTGACTTCCTAGAAAAGGACCCTGGTGAGTGGGACGATGACCCATCATTTCAGTCATCACAGCAAGTATTGCGCGGTATTGCCACTGTCAACGACTTTGCAGAACGTGGTGTAGCATTAATACAGGACGACAATCAAGTCTTGACAAAGGATGAACAGCAGCGCCAGTACCTGTTGCAAGTTGTTGAGTGGCATCGCCATCAGTTCCCCGACGCAAAGAAGATAAGGAGGAAATAATTTACCACAGAACTTATAAATGAGGAATCAATGGTCTGGAGGACTCTTACTCGGTGTGTTTATGATGATTGTCATACATTCTTACTGATTTGGGATTACATCTGAGTGTTAGTTTATTAAAAACAATTTTGTGTGTCGATACTGAAACATTGTAATTTTCAACCCATGTGTGACAGTAGTAAATAAAGTCGTATAGAAACCATCTTTGGCACATTTCATTTTTTCACAATAAGGAACAATTTTAGCAACAAGCACCTGAAAAAAGTCCAATTTTATTTTTTGGTGTACATTTGAGGACCACCCTAATATATATATATATATACGTATATATATATATATACGTATATATATATATATATATATATATATATATATATATATATATATGTGTATGTGTGTCAGGTCTCAGATTTGTTACTGCTTAATGCTCAATTATAAATGCCGGTTGACTGACGTATTACCACGTAAGCTATGTTATAAAATGCTGTTCTATAATGTTATTTCATGAGTTAATAAAATGTATTCGAACCTTAGGTAGGCTGCTTGAATCGTAGACATAAATCCTTTGATAAATTGCCAAAAACATTAACTGTTTTGTTTAATGACAGTGACGCCTGAGTTACAATGAGGTTTTTGCTTCGCTTTCATTTAAAATGAGGAAAGGCTCGCTTCAGTCGTGTTGGACAAATTGTATACGTGTGCACTTTCGAGGCTAGATAAGGCCGGTCGTAAAATCCCTATCATGATTCTCAGACGGCGCCTCGAGCCGCGGGCAGGAGAACGCTCACATGCGCGTGATTTTGCGTAACACTAGCAGAATGTTTAGGTTGCAGACATAAAACCTATCGTGAACCATATATATTTTGTATTAATCACAGCGACGCTTGACTCTGTATAAACATGCTCTGAATTACTCATTTTGAACAAACCCATATACTTTATGGGTTTGTCGAAGCCAAGAATGCACCCTCCCTTTAATGAGTTATATTTTCTGCCTCGTCGGAGTTTTGAAATCACATCTGGTCCGAATGATAAGGTGCGTGCTGCACTCCCCCGAATGACAGAGCGGATAACGGTGGGGGCTAGGAATGACGGGGAGGGACTCTCGCCAGTCGCTTTGTTCTCTCGGAGATTTTCTGATAATCGTATTCATATATAAATGAATGAGAATCAATGTGTTTTCAGGAAGGCTTGACTTGGCATGAGACTGGCTCTTGCTGTAGATGTCTTGGCTTCCTCCGGATCCGTATAAAGTGTTATTTCAATAAAGGTCTCGTCATTCTCAAGCCTGTTGGTGGAACTCTATTTCGATCAGAAAAGGTGGTTTCTGACATTTGGTGCCGTGACTCGGATTGCAACAGACGCGGAGGACGGGAAGCGGAACCCGAGCGACAGAAGGAAGGCTGTCCGAACGCCGGGACGCTGGCACTCTAATTTGATTAAGGTATCTTTCCAAATTTGTACCTTGCTTCTTCGAACGGGTTCAGTCCGCTTCCCTGTCATCCGCGCTGTCTGCACTCGAACAGAAATTGTAAGTAAAGGCTGTTTCAGGCCACAGAATGACGTACCTTTGTTGAAATCACCTGGATATCATTTAAGAGTAACGTTACAATATTTGCGCTGGATAAACATTAAGGGTAAAAAGCTAAGGATAGATTTTGCGCAGGATATCAGTAAGGATTTAACAGGAAGCTTAAAGTTACAGTTAGCACCAGGAGGGGAAAATGAGGTCGGACAGCCATATAGGTTGAAGCCAGGTGGCCAAGATTTTTCCAGGAAGGAACAGCCCAAAGACAAGATGGGGTATGCCATTGCATGCCAGGGAAAGATGGGCTGTGGTGAACTTAGAAGGTCCAGATAGAAACAGGCCAGGACCTGGTGGACAAGAGAAAATAAATAAGCTCACAGGAAATGGGCCAGGTGGCCACAGGGTGAGAAGGACAGGTTAGGTTTTGAAATATTGAAAATTGAAGCAGGAGCTGCATTGTAGGAATTTGAAGCTTCAGAGCCAAAGGAAGCAAGTTCAGGAAGCAAAGTTCAGGACAAAACAATTAAGGAGGTAGTTAAGCAAGCAAATCAGCGGCTAATGCCGCTCGTCCATAATCCGGACCAAGACCCCGCGAAAGGGGAGGTAGCCACCATGCCCCCAACCCCCCCCCCAAGACCTGAGCTCAGCCCCGGGGCTCTAGGCAACACCCCAACACCCCCCGCCCTGCCTCCCCTTTCCACCTCAACCCACCCCCCGTCCAACCCGTCCCAAAAATCCTTTTTCCTTGAATGAGAGACGTAATATGAATGAGGATATGAATGAGGAATGAATGTATATTGGGATATTAATTGACGTGTGTGTCTGGCCAATGTGTTTGTCTGTGTGTCAAGTGCAAAGCAGAGGGTTTCGGTGTGAAACTTTGTAAGCGATCTGCTCGACTTGGGGGAAATTCAGGCCGGGAATGTCCATTTTAACGTCTATCCGAGAGAACAGGCGAGGTCCTGAACTGAGTCCGGATTTTCATCTGTTTGGGAGTGTTTGGGAAGCGAATTGATATAAATCGGGTCAGGAGAGCACTCGGAGTGCCCTTGTCGATCTACTGTTGATATGAAGCGGTTTCTTGGAGATGGTTGCAGGATGGGCTGTTTTTTTTCTTTCGAGCGGCAGCCGGACGGAGGTTTGGAGTTTGTGGAACTGGAGGTTCAGAGTTTGGGTCGAAGTGTGCGTTTTACTTGAATCGAAGAGTTCATTCAATGGCAGATATTGTGGATTGTATGTGTGGGATGTATCGCTGAGGCAGCTCACCTTTGGAATTGGTGTCATATAGTGCATTTTGGGTCAGAGAGGTGGAGCGTCGGAGATCCTGTTTTTTTTTGCAATGTTCACGAGCTAGGGATGAGTTCTGACAGCTCAATGTTCTGACAGCTCACTACATGTCAGGTCGTAGATTTGTTATGACAGCACTTTGTTATGACAGCCGACTGCATGTCCCAACGTGAGGTAAACCCCGCCGCGAACGCGAATAGAGCGGCGTGCAGGGAGTGTTGGGATTCGTGTGGAGGCACGAGGGTGCGCGCCAGGACGGAGGGCGGCGTGGCGTCGTCGCGTTGAGATGGTTGTGCCAGGTCGATCGGCGATCTCTGAATTTAAATCGGATTTTTGTCATGTGTGTTGTGAATTTTAGCGTCTATCCGAGAATTCTGGCGATGTCACGGGGCAGGAGCCGAGCGAGCCGCGAGTCACGGGTGTGCTGTATGAGATTTGCTCAGAGTGCCGGCGATAACTCGCCCACTCTCAGAGGAGGATGTGTGCCCAAATGCATTGTGGGTCATTTCGACTTTGCTGGATGTCGGACGTTCATGTCAGACGAGCCATGTCGGAATAGTGGCCGGCTGCGACATATATGCCAGGCAATGTCACAGGACGAATACGTTATTTAAGATGGATTTATATGGATGGATTTATTTAAGATGGTTAAATTAAACGATTTCAAGACAGAGTAATTAATTTCCGGAGCCAAGTTCCAACAGGAAGTCTTGTTCATACAGTAAGGTACAGTGCGGAGTGGCGGCTGGAAGATGCATCGATGCATTTGTGTTGACCAATTCGAAGTTTGACCTTTTAAAGTTTAGTTGACCTTTGTTCGAGATATGCAAGGGAAAGGTCAGAGGGAATTCACTAACCTTGGAAGAACGACAGGCGGAGTCAGTCTACAGGGTGTTGCTTTAACGACAGGATATAGAACCTAAATCTGGAAGGAAAGGACATTATATTGTTGGTTAAACTGAAGTCATGTACGTAATTAGTGGACAGAGAATATCGAGTTTTTTGTTGTTGTGGACGCGTCAGGTACAGTACGCTGGAATTTAATTTAAGTCATGTTAAGAGGACATTTGGGAGGATGAAGAGATGCAAGTAACGTGGATTAAATTGTGGTATCACGAGTTGGGTGCCAGAGATATTGTGGTTATTATAACTCACTGATTATAGGGGGCGCCGGGCGCACCAAGTACAGATCGGGTTGCATGATGGAGCACGCATGCATGGATTTTGGCTTTGCGAGACTCCGGATAGAAATTGGCATTTCGATGCTGTGGATTATATTGTGCCTGCCCGGAAAGGGGATGTCCTGTGCTGGGGCTGGCGACATGCCTCTGTTATTTGTTTGTCTGTCGGTCTGATTGTAAGTCTTTGGTACTGGGAGGGCTAATTGAGTGCTCAGGCGTCATTGTTCCATGGAGGCAGGAGCTGTGAGTCACAAAATGTAAATGTAACACAGAGAGATGAACAGGACAACAATGGAGTTTATATGGACGGGTTTGGGGCAGTTTCAATCTGACAATTACAGAGTGCTTTGTTCCGTTCACGAAACATGTAAAATTCATGGAGTTGAAGTGGTTTGCAAGAAGGCAGCAGAGTCAGTACTGGGATGCAACCTCGTATTGTGATCTGTTTAAGTGTAAGAGGCGGTGGCTAAGAAAGGGGTGATGAAAAGTTATTTGTTTTAGTGTGAAGTAGGTTGGTTGCTTATTTGTCACAGTAAGATGAGAGTTGTGTTTTTAAGCTTGGTCTTTGAATGAATTGTTGATTGGAAAAGTGATTTTTGATCGCTGATCCGATCTGGTTTTGAATTGTTTGATTTAATTTTGGATTGATTGGAGGTAATAAGGATTTGTGTTGATTTCCTGATTTGAGTTGATCTGGAAACAAAGACAGATGGGATTAATGTGTATATCAGGAACATTTTGGAAAGAAATATGGATATATGACATTACTAAAATATAACCAAGCAATTGAGAGTTCTTGGGTTAATGGGATATAAATAAATGCATCTACAAGTTGATGGTTTATAAAAATTTAGTTCTGGATGATACTTAAACGATGAACAATGTTGGCAATATACAAAGAATGTGACTTGTTTTTGGGGGGAAAACATGTGGTTTAAAAATGGTTGGCTAAGTTTTAAAGATGGAGATGTTTCGCAGAACTCTTATGATTATTTATATGAGTGGTGGACTATTCCATGGCGAAGCATTTTTCAGTTTTTATGATTAAGGTTTAAGGTCTTTATGATCTGTTTAGTGTATTTTTCAAAGGAGAGGGTTTTGGTCAATGATGATGCCAAGATTCCGGATGTGGATACTGGGAAACCATCGATGTTGGGGGGAATGAAGATTAATTCAGATTTAGCGTAGTTAAGTTCGAGGAAGCTGATCTGAAGCTAGAATTTTATTTCAGTTAGGCAGTTTGTCAGGATAGAGTGGGTGGTGGTGGAGCACGATTTGGTGGAGATGAAAAAGCTGGATGTCATCGGTGAAGCAGTGGAATTGGAGACCATGGTGCATTGGCTATGGTGCATGACGGATTAAGTGACCAAGGGGGGATAGGTACAGGACGAAGAGGAGGGGGCCAAGAACTGAACCTTGGGGGACACCTTAAGGGGGAGTGAATTGTGGTGATTAAGCTGTTGTAGATGCTGTCAATTTTGCTTTGGATGAATGGTCCAGGAAGGAAGGAGGGTGCAGGTGGCACCAGGTGTGAGTGCACAGGTGTGCACCAACAGGTGTGTGGAGCAAGGTGGTGGTATCCAGGGAGCTGAGGAGTTTGTTCACGTTGTAGAGTTTGTTTATTTAGTTTGTTAGTTGTAGAGAAGAGTGCTTTTGGGATTCCGGAGCCAGAGTGGTGATGTTTGAGTTGAGTGGCCACAGCACGTTCCAAAACTTTTGACAGAAAGGGTAAGTTGGAGATGGGTCTGAAGTTATTTAGGATGTCAGGGTTTAGTCCAGGGTTTTTTTTCCAGAATGGGGGTGAAGTTTCACGAGGTTTTTGGGGAAATCGGTATGTGAAGCTGGATTAAGTTGGAACTGCTTGGTGAGCCATGAAGATGGATTGGATGTTTTGTTGTTGGTCGTCTGGGAGTTCGGTTGTTGCATTGCCAAAGGTTTCTGTGTGGTGGACACACTCGTTGGCTGTTGTCTTGTGTGACGTGGGTGGAGATGTATGTGGCTGTGTGTGGCTGCCTGGAGGGGAAGGCGGCTACAGTGGTTGATATTGGTTGTGGGTTGTCCGGGGTGCTTCGATTTGCATAAGGGGTGAAGATTGGGATATTACATTATTTTGAGTAAGTATTGGCATGAGTAATTACATAAGTAATTATGAGTTATTATGAGTAATTAGTGGTATGAGTATTAGTTATGAGTTCCAGGTGTTGAGCTAGTTATGCTAGTTATCCAGCTAGTTATGAGTAAGTGATTATTTTAGTAAAGTTACATGTTTCGCTGTGTTGTGGATCTGCGGACAAGCTAGTTTGATGGGTACCCTGGGGTCTTCGGCGTGTCTATGTGTTTGGCTGTCTGTCACACCGGACTCTTGAATGGGTTTTCATGAGACGAATTTCAGACATAACAGTGAGAATCTATTTTGAGCGAATCACAGTGGGTGAGGAAAACATTGTGTGTGACCAGACACCAGAACTGACCAGAATTGAAATTGGAAGTAGACCAGGTTATTTCTATTATTTGTTTATTCGTGAAAATAAATAAATAATAGGGGGAGGTTAATGGAGGTTAATGGTGGTTTGTGTGTGTTAATGGAGGTTAATGGTGGTTTGTTTGTGTTAATGGAGGTTAATGGTGGTTTGTTTGTGTTAATTCTAGTTGAAACTCTCGCTGAAGTAATTTTCGTTTATTCTTATTTTTTGATTCGATTTGAGAGTTGAGATGATTGATTTTTTATTAATTTTATAATTTTATTTTTATTGATGTTGGAAACAGGTAATGGGATGCTGAGAGAAGGATTGAATTTAATTTGAATTGGACTGGATTAAATGGGATTGAATTAAAAAAATTGAATATTGGATAAAATTGGATCCACTTGAAAAAAAGTGGATTAGGAAATTGGAGAAAAGGTGTTCTATGAAACTATGAATTGAATGAATTGAATCTAGATAGATGAATTGGAGACCTGTAGACCAGGCGTTCCCAGGAGACTTGTGGACCAGGTGTTCCACCAGAGGAAAAAGACCAGGTGTTCGTGGAGCACTTCACCTGCAAGAACGCCTTGGAACCAAGGTGGACGGGACCAGTCCAGGTGTCGCTGACTACACCAACGGCAGTCTTTTGCGAGGGCAAGACCTCGTGGATCCACGCCACGCACTGTAAGTTGGCCATACAAGCACCAGACACTACACCACAGCAACCACAGTAAGGATGGGCCTAATCATAGGTGCGATACTATTGATAGCAACAGTAGCTAGGGGAAGCTGGGACAAGGGAGCTCGGGGATTACACTACGAATAGTACTGCAAGATAAACACAACCACAACATAACGGCTATAACATTCTCTAGGGGGGTTAGTAGGATTAATGGGGTGGTAAAGGGACTCCAGTGCTTATCCACCCACCTGGTCCCACCCCATGGGACAATGTTTATATGCGGCGACAAGGCTTACCCCTATTTACCAAATAATTGGGGGGGCACATGTTATCTGGGTTCAGTCCTTCCTGACGTTGAGATACTGGATGAGCTAGACCCAAAGTCCTTGGACAGGCGTTATAAGAGGTCAGTCATGAACGAAGATGGAACCACTAAACTACACGGGAGCCTATGGGAAAAGGTGTTTGGTTTCTTCTTCCCAGGAGCGGGCACAGTCATGGATAGTTTCCGGATAGATAAATTGGCTTTGGCCCTAGAAAAGGTGGCAAACGACACCGCTACGGCTCATGACATACTATTGGATACGGTGATTCACATGCGTACAATGGTGATGCAGAATCGGGTGGCTTTGGACATGCTCTTGGCAGAGAAAGGAGGGGTATGCGGAATTATAGAGGGAAAATGTTGCACTTACATACCCGATCCATCTGAAGGAGTGTCAGCCGCAATAGTGAGACTAAGGGAAACTAGCCACGCCCTGACGATCGATCGGATCGCGCGCGAAAATTCTTATACATTTAGCTGGCTCACTGACTGGTTCCAGGGATGGACGGGCACCATAGTGAAGTGGTTATTGACCGCACTGGCTGTGATAATCGGGGTAGTAATTTGGGGGGCACTAATGAAATCTCTAGTCCTCCTCTGTATGAGAAAGTATTTTACAGGATGGAAAGTGAAAAAGCCGCCGACAACGACTATGGTTCTGACCACAGAGGCCGTCGACCTGAACGGGTCCTTCAACAAGGCAGACGTGACCGGCGCTCCAGAAAATTGCATTGAATTTTGTGACGACTGTGATACTTGTGTGGATCCCATGTGGGAACTGGCTGCTGCCTGTAACGGTGTATGTGATGACTGTGATACTTGTGCTATAAACCCCTTGCGTGTACTGGCTAACGCTGCTTATGTATTACAAGCGGACAGCTGCACGCCCCCTTCCGACCCAACTATGGATCTGATTGCGACACTGGGTCTGGCGGTCGAGGGACCCGACGTGGATATCCTAGACCCGCAAGCCGACCAGGCGCCCATGGGAGACTTTGACATAAAGGAAGTCCCTCTCTTTTCTTCAAATGTTTCGGATCTCTTTGATCCAAATGTTTCGGATCTCTTTGATCCACATGTTGCGGATCTCTTTGCTTCAAGTGATTCGGATTCGGATTTTTACGCTCTGTACCCTGACCAGGAAATTGAGACACAAGATACTGACGACATTTTGTATTCCCCAGAACAGCAACACGTGAGGGACCTCATGGGCATGACCGTTGATTAACTTCGAAGATCTGCAAGGACTGCGTCTGCAAAGGGTGGGGGGAGCCAGTTCCGCAGGGGAAGTGATGCACCCTCTGGCGGAGCAGAACCTCATCTGGACCAGACGTCTTCGTTGTGGATCCGAAACGTTAATGAACTTTCATGTTTAGAGCCCTCAGGCTCCAAGCACGCACCACACGACACGTTCCCCAAATGCACGGGCGAGGCGCTATGGGCGCACGGTATGCCCTTGGGAGATACCCGCATTACACGATGGTCTTTCAATAAAGCCCGATGTGGCACGTTGTCTCTTGAGATACTTTGTCTCGACGAGACAAGAGGAAGGAATGTCAGGTCTCAGATTTGTTACTGCTTAATGCTCAATTATAAATGCCGGTTGACTGACGTATTACCACGTAAGCTATGTTATAAAATGCTGTTCTATAATGTTATTTCATGAGTTAATAAAATGTATTCGAACCTTAGGTAGGCTGCTTGAATCGTAGACATAAATCCTTTGATAAATTGCCAAAAACATTAACTGTTTTGTTTAATGACAGTGACGCCTGAGTTACAATGAGGTTTTTGCTTCGCTTTCATTTAAAATGAGGAAAGGCTCGCTTCAGTCGTGTTGGACAAATTGTATACGTGTGCACTTTCGAGGCTAGATAAGGCCGGTCGTAAAATCCCTATCATGATTCTCAGACGGCGCCTCGAGCCGCGGGCAGGAGAACGCTCACATGCGCGTGATTTTGCGTAACACTAGCAGAATGTTTAGGTTGCAGACATAAAACCTATCGTGAACCATATATATTTTGTATTAATCACAGCGACGCTTGACTCTGTATAAACATGCTCTGAATTACTCATTTTGAACAAACCCATATACTTTATGGGTTTGTCGAAGCCAAGAATGCACCCTCCCTTTAATGAGTTATATTTTCTGCCTCGTCGGAGTTTTGAAATCACATCTGGTCCGAATGATAAGGTGCGTGCTGCACTCCCCCGAATGACAGAGCGGATAACGGTGGGGGCTAGGAATGACGGGGAGGGACTCTCGCCAGTCGCTTTGTTCTCTCGGAGATTTTCTGATAATCGTATTCATATATAAATGAATGAGAATCAATGTGTTTTCAGGAAGGCTTGACTTGGCATGAGACTGGCTCTTGCTGTAGATGTCTTGGCTTCCTCCGGATCCGTATAAAGTGTTATTTCAATAAAGGTCTCGTCATTCTCAAGCCTGTTGGTGGAACTCTATTTCGATCAGAAAAGGTGGTTTCTGACATGTGTATATATGTGTATATATATGTATATATATACATAGTGTATATATACATATAAGAAAGATGTGTGTATATATATATATATATATATATATATATATATATATATATATATATATATATATATATATATATATATATATATATATACAGTGAAACCTTGACTTACGAGTTTAATTCGTTCTGTGACCGAGCTCGTAACTCAATTTGCTCGTTTCTCAAAATAAATTTCCACATTAAAATGCATTGAAATGCTATTAATCCGTTCCAGCCCCCAAAAAACCACACCAATTTTTTTTGTTACGTGTTTTTAAATAAGAAAAATGTACTTTATAAATAACAAATAATGTATAAACAAGCAGGACCTCGTATATACTGTACATAATAAGCGGCGTTACGCGCGCTGCTTGTAAACAAGGAGGAAGCGGACAACGCGGTAATTTGTAAGAGTCTTTATTCAAGAGCTCACTGTAACACTGGCGTGATCCGGGCTGCGCGCCCGGTGTATATCCTGAGGCCACGCCTACCCCTCGGCGTGGCCGCCGCCCACTTGGTGCGCGGAATGATGTCACCACGCCAGTGAGCTTCCGTGTCCGCCACAATGTAAAGAAATAAACTGGTTTTATTAAGTGTATTTACCTTGAAGATCAGACGAAGATGCTGGCGGAGGTGGAGGAGATGACTTTTGCCTTTTTCGCCACACTTTCCTCGCTTTCACTTGCAGGGCGTTTCAATAAAAACCTGTCCAACGAGGTTTGTTTCTTCCTCCCTTTCAAAATGTTTCGATCGTACTGCTACGATCGTACTGCCTCGCCAAGTCGACAACACGCACACCTCGCTCATGTTTTTCGACGATTGCGTGTTTTATATCCAAGCACATCATCCTCTTCTTCTTCTCAGTACTGCCCTTGGCACTCAATTTCTTAGGACCCATGGTTAAAACTAAGAAATTTTCCAAAATAACCAACATGCGAAAACAAAGCAGCAGCGATATACGGCAGAGATGCTTGCACGGCAAGATAACCACGTGACCGGAACGCTCGTTGGGCCACCTAGTGGCGGGTGACGTAAGCTCGTAACTCAGATCTCGGCTCGCATCTCAAAGCAAAAAACCGCCCGAGCGACGGCTCGTATCTCGGAAAACTCGTAAGTTGGTGCACTCGTAAGTCAAGGTTTCACTGTATATATATATATATATGTGTGTATATATTGTTACGGATCCGGGGGACGGCACTCCCGTTAGCAAGGGGGGGTTAATCCCCTTGTCCTGTTAAGCTGGCCGTCCGACCGGTCTTGGGGGTATGACGTCACTTCCGGCCGGTGGTGAATAGGGTTGTAAGCCCAACCCGTCTTACTACCTAATTACCACCACAAGCCGTAAGCGAGGAAATACTCCCACCCGGGCCGCAGCGTGATTGGATTGCGCCGAGCGAAGCGAGCTGCGACTCGGGCCGTTAACAAAAGACTAAACCCGACTATAGCGGTTGGCCAAATCGCGGCACAGGTACTCAATTGGGAAGGGACAAAAGCGATCAGGGGAAGAAGAAACCAAAGTAAAGCAATAACAGGATTTATTAATTATGTACATGGAATGAAGAGGAAACGAAAGAAGGGCATTTACAAGGAGAAAAAGAAGCAGGTACACAGGGCAGCCTTAAACAGTCTTATATTATAACCCCGGACAAACAAACAGACTTAAACAACAGGGAATGACAGGAAGGAATGGCTGGAAGGAGGAAAAGGTCCAGGCAGATGGTAGGCGTCGAGGTCCGGCTCCAGGAGTGGACTCGCGTCGTGGCGGGAAACCCTGGCAGGCAGCGAGCGCGTATCGTGGACCGCGAGCGGACGTTACATATATCGGGGAAACTGGGATACGGCGTACATAATATGTGGCTCGTGCCAACGCTCTCTCTCTCTCTCGAACAAGGTTCGTATCATCAACGGTCCCCTGCGCAGTCCGTTACCATCAGCAGTTTGTGGCGCAGCTCATACCAAAAGCAGTCCGTGGCGCACTCCCAGCTCCGCTCCAGCTCATCGACCCGAACTCCTCTCACCTCATCTCATCTCCTTCTCACCTCATCTGCTCAAGCAGTCCCTCACCGCCGCTTTTATTGTCCGTTGTTGTATCAAGCCGCCGGCTCCGGTGACACGCCTACCGGTCGGCTCACCTCGGCGCTGGTTGGCCGGCAAGGGCTCGCTGGCTCCACCTCTGATGATGAGTTCACTCGCCACACCTTGTTCTGGTGTTCCGCCCCCTTTTTCCTCGGCTTGAGACCGCGTGCGTAATGGTGGCTTGGTGCCAGCAAACAGCCCAAGGCAAATGGCAGCGAACGCTATCCTACTGTTACTGCACTTTGACGAGCGGGAGAGATGATTGGGAATATTGAAAGGGGCCTATCTTATTTGATTAATGCAACACAGATTCAACTATTGGGAACAGATCCTTAACTGAAACACATAATAATGAAATAACTACAGAGAGGTCCTATGGTTCTCTACGTGTTGTGCATGGACTAACTAGGGTGCGATCTTTAATAAGCCAAATGATGGGGATATTTACAGGGGATCATTTATAAGGGAAACATTTACTAAAATTTACAAAGTGAAGGTTCTAAAAACCATAACACAGCACCCGTCTCTCCTCTAGGGCCGTCCCGGTCCGAAATAACTTTACTTAATGTGACACTCAGGTGAAGTAACCCTCTACTATTAACCTTACCCTTGAGTGCGACAGTTTTAAAACAACTAAGTATATCCCGCCTGCTACGTTGCATCCTACCTAACAGATTCACACCCACAGGATAACCGAATCACGGAATGGTTTTGAAGCTACACATTTAGCCGGTGGGGAGCATTATTTACAAGACACTAATTGGTATTTACAATGCGAACCCAGGACCTGTCATTTTGGGAGACAAAAAAAAAAGATGTTTTTGAAAGAGGAAGAAGCATGCACTGCACTGCACCAATACACCATACTCACATGCCCGGGGATGCATAATTGATATATGCAGTGCACCCACGAGCACAAGAGCATTACAAAGCACCATAAAGCACCATCAGCACCAAAAAGCACCAAAGCACCATAAAACACACAAAGCACCATCCAGTGCTCATTTCACACATGTCAATAAAACAAACTGATGACCTTGTTTCTTGCTTCCCCTGCTGTGCTGGCCGATGTTTCCTGATGTTGTCGTTCTTGATGTTGACTCTTGTTTGCTTGCGGCCTATTTGAGGATAACAAAAAGGGCACACAACGCGTCCACTTTTTATTTATGGCCAACAGGGGCCAACTAAGGGTGGTCCACCTGTATGGCAAAGGGGGCCACCTCACCGTGGTCCACAAGCAAACTCTACTCTGGTCATCATGGCCGGTCCCAGGAGAGGGGCCAGGCCCCAACACGTGGGGTCCATCAGTGCGGTGCTTGGCCACAAAAACATGTGGTCCATAAAGTGGTGCTAGGCCGCAAGTCGTGCGGTCCATCAGGTGGTGTACCGGTCCAGGCAGGCTGTGCAGTGGCGGCTCGGGCACACAACTGCGGCTACCTGCGCACTCCCTCTGGACCCAAAAGAACAAGCCATGAGTGGGGAAGGAAAGGACACAGCAAGCATCGGGGCAAGGTCGCAAGGGTACACATTAAAACAAGGTAATGCAAGGTGAGGTGCGCATGGGAGCGAGCGGAGAAAGCTCGTCCCTACCGTACGTCACCCCCCCCCCCCCCCCCCGTCACCTACCCTACCCTTGCCCTTACCCCATATTTACAAAATTCTACACATTTACAAATTCCGTCTCTATTGTCCTGTCTTCCCCATATCTCCCCTAATACCAAATTCGTCCACAATCCCTCTAACCAAATTTGCCATCAAGCCCAATTTCTCATCAATTCCTCCTAAGGAGGAAGAGATGGAACAACAAGCACAATGTCACCCCCACGTCATGATGCGTCTCACCATTCCAAACATTTGCACAAACCGGTGGTGTGGAGTCTTGTCACCTTGGTGAGTGGATGTAGATGGTGCGAAGAGATTTTCTCCTAACTACCTTCTAAATGACTTTAACGCACTTACTCTACGCGGGGTCTTTCCCTGCAAAACCATTGGCCATCTTACACTATGTGGTTCTAAGAACCGGACTCCCATTGACCAAGTGCTCACCAATTTGGGGTCTCACTCCCCCGATTCTTCACCCTGTGCCTTCGCACAATTTCCGGGCTGGGTCGTGTGGCGCTCCCAGCAGGTCCGCTCATCTGCACACCTCCGCCACTACAGTTTCCCCCCGAGCTTACCTGCTCCTTACCCTAACCTACCTGGGGAAGGCCCTCTGGCGCTCTCACCCCACTACCGCCCTCTCTGGCGTCGGGCTACCCGGGTCCGTCCTCTGGATCCTCGGGCCCCATCGAACAACTCTACTGGCTCCCAGAGCCTACCTGTGGCCTCACCTGGCCGACATCCTAACAGTGGCGGAGTGCTCAATCAATCGCACTCACTAACAGGCCACACGCCCAGCCAATTGACTCCACTAATGCACCCAACACAACACTTCCGTGCAACTACCCACACCACAGATGCCAATATCCAACCACAATTTACCTACTCCCTCTACCTACTTTTAAACTACCCTCCCCGGGTATTCGTGAAGTGGTCCACCTTCCCCATCCACTCCTTTCGCACCAACCACTCCACTCCACATATTCCACACTGCTCACTCCACACCATCCATTCCATACTCCATTCCATCGATTCCATACTCCATTCACTCCATGCTCCATTCACTCCAGACCATCTATTCCATACTCCATGTATTCCATGCCATTCATTTCATCCAACCATTCTCCATACACCTGTGCTTCACCCGCACACCTGTGACCACACACCTGGTGTCACCAGTACACCTGGTGGCACTTGCACCCGTCTCTCCTCCAGGACCATTCATTCAATACAACTCACAATCACACCTTTCACCATACTCTACTCAATGCACAATCATGCCAATCATCATGCTCACCACAAAGAACTTCCTGCACATACACCGCATCATCTAAGCTGACTACTCCCTTCTGAAACTCGCGCTCCCCAGTCTTCCCTTATACTAAGCGCTCCCACGTCATTATAATCCACTAATATGCTACGTCCCCTCTACAGGTACATGTCGCTACTTAACTCCACAGTTACCTATGGTCATTTTCTAAATCCCTATCCATTATCCAAACCCTCCCTGGCTTGGTTTTCACCGCCATAACCCCATAAACTACTGCTCATGTGCCCTGGGGGATGGGAGGGATGGCAGAGTTGCCATCCCTCCACATCGGGCATCTCCCATTATCAATTTTGTCCATCCAATTTTTTCCAATCAAATTTTCCAATCATTACTGCCAATCATTTTTACCCATCAAATTTGCCAATCATTACTGCCAATCATTTTTACCCATCAAATTTGCCAATCATTACTGCCAATCATTTTTACCAATCCAATTTGCCCATCCAATTTGCCAATCAAATTCACTATCCCTACCATCGTCCATTAAACTTCGAGCCTCGGTGCGTCATTACATGTACAAAGCTCGGCTTCGCAAAGCCGAGCAATGAATGCGGGTGGTTCGTCTACTGCGGTTGGGTCCATCCGGCACTCGATGCAGGGGAGGAGGTTTTGTCGGGCCGAGATTCCGAGGTCCACCTCGGCACGGAGCCTTTCGGTCTCCTGCCCGATGGCCCAATCTTGCCCGGCCGGAACGCCGCAACCACAAGGGGGCGCCGTTCCGACCCCTCCTACCTTCCCTCGAACCGGGCCGGTCGCCTTGCCCGGCAAAGCGCAGACTCGACCGTGCGGGGCGGGGCCCGGCGCGAATCGTGCACGACGCTCCGAACAGGAGCGACGCGACACCGATCCCCGCCAGTTCCCGCAGTACACAAAGCCCGGCACGGACCGGGAGCTCACGTCGGCTAAACGTCGGTCTAACCGCTGTCCCGTTTAACGTCGATGCCTTATTCGCATGTTCACATGCATACGCGACCCCTTTCACTCTCACCAAACCCGGCGTCTCAGCGCCTCTCATGCATTCCACACGCTCTGTCCATTCCACCACCGCACTCCCTGTTACACACCACTCCTCTTGCGCACCTTCTTGCGCACACTCTCCTGGTACGTACTCCGTACCACTCATCACAGGTGTGCATCCCAGCACATACCCACTCACGCGCTCCGGTTGCGCTCTCGCGCACCCGCGCCACCACCAACTCACTCTCTGTGTCACACTCCGTACACTCTGTTTCACAATCTTCACAATCGCTCCCACTATCACACTCTGTCGTGCATTCATTCACACTCTTACATCTCACGACGGACCCTTCACTAGCGCCCGGGTGCCGTCGCGACCCCAAGTGCGCGAAAATTCTTTTTGCGCCAAACATCTTCCCGCAAAACCTCTTAGCACCATACACAGCCCATCTTACCTTCGGGGTTCTTCTTCTTCGCTCCACACGCATCTGCAAATCTTTATAAGGATTATGCAGCACGACATCATGATGCGAGCACGGACTTTGCACATATTCCATCTCTCCCTGCCGCAAGTGCTTTTCTACGTCCGGCGTCTCTTCCATTCCAATTTCCACTATAATTAATTCGTTAATTTCTTTCTCTTCGACGACCGCTGGCTGTATTAAAATTTTCTCTTCTACCTCAGCGGTCGCCGGCTTCCCCATACCCCGGGTCGCGACTTCTATGCCCGTCCACGTGACTTCGCTTTGCTCACCCTCGCTCACCCCACGCTTCTCAAACCACGTTACCTCGTCGCATACCCGTGTGCTTTTCCCGCTCAACATGCGATCCATGCTCTCCCCACATTTTTGTATGCTCTCCCCACATTTTTGTATCTGGTTTCCCAATTGCTCCCTCATTTCGTTCATTTCCCTCCTGGATTCGTCCCCATGCAGGTTGATGGACGCCCGTACTTGTGCCATAAATTGCGCCATGAGGGCTTGCATGTCGCCCACCCCCATTGGCGCAGCGGGCGCGGCTGCCGCGGCCATGTGCGAGGTGCCATTTTGTGCCCCTGCGACCTCGTGCGAGGCGCCGCCATCTTGTGTGCCTGCAACCCCCGCTACCGCACCTTCTTCAACCTCCTCCTCTATCTCCCCCATCTCCTCCCTGGGGTCCTGGGTCGCCTCTACTTCCTCATTCTCCCCTACCGGCACCCGATCACCTTGATCATCCATGGCACGACTCAATTTGGATGTTTGAATAAAATTTCGGCCGCTCGTAAATTTTTGACCAAATTTTTAAAGATGCTTTAAAAATTTGGTTCGGGTCCAATCCCAACTCCTCGACACCAATTGTTACGGATCCGGGGGACAGCACTCCCATTAGCAAGGGGGGGTTAATCCCCTTGTTCTGTTAAGCTGGCCGTCTCCGCCGGTCCTGGAACTATTACGTCACTTCCGGTCAGTGCTGAATAGGGTAGTAGGCCAATTATTGCTATGACCTAATTACCAGCACCTTCCGGTAAGCGAGGAAATGAGCCCCGCCCGAGCCGCGGCTGTAATGGACATGCCGAGCGAAGCGAGCCACGACTCAGGCCGTTAACAAAAGACTAAACCCGACTATAGCGGTTGGCCAAATCGCGCCACAGGTACTCAATCGGGAAAGGACTAAAGCGATCGGGGGAAGAAGAAATTCGGAAGAAGAATTCGCTCTTTCACGAGCCTCGATCTTGTATACAAAAAAAAAAAAAAAAAAAAAAAAAAAAACCAAAGTAAAGGAATACCAGATATTTATTAATTATGTACACGAAATGAAGAAGAAACAAAAGGTAAGACTGTACAGGAAGAGGAAGAAGCAGATAAACAGGGCAAACCTTAAACAGTCTTATATTATAACCCCGGACAAACAAACAGACTTACACGACAGGGAATGGCAGGAAGGAATGGCTGGAAGGAGGAGAAGGTCCAGGCAGACGGTAAGCGTTGAGGTCCGGCTCCAGGAGTGGACTCGCGTCGTGGCGGGAAACCCTGGCAGGCAGCGAGCGCGTATCGTGGACCGCGAGCGGACGTTACATATATCGGGGAAACTGGGATATGGCGTACGTAATATGTGGCTTGTGCCAACACTCTCTCTCTCTCTCTCTCTCTCGAACAAGGTTCGTATCATCAACGGTCCCCTGTGCAGTCCGTTACCATCAGCAGTTCGTGGCGCAGCTCGTACCAAAAGCAGTCCGTGGCGCACTCCCAGCTCCGCTCCAGCTCATCGACCCGAACTCCTTCTCACCTCACCTCATCTCCTTCTCACCTCATCTGCTCAAGCAGTCCCTTGCCGCCGCTTTTATTGTCCATTGTTGTATCAAGCCGCCGGCTCCGATGACACGCCTACCGGTCGGCTCACCTCGGCGCTGGTTGGCCGGCAAGGGCTCACTGGCTCCACCTCTGATAATGAGTTCACACGCCACACCTTGTTCTGGTGTTCCGCCCCCTTTTTCCTCGGCTTGAGACCGCGTGCATAATGGCGACTTGGTGCCAGCAAACAGTCCAAAGCAAACGGCAGCGAACGCCATCCCACTGTTACTGCACTTTCACGAGCGGGAGAGATGATTGGGAATATTGAAAGGGGCCTATCTTATTTGATTAATGCAACGCAGATTCAACTATTGGGAACAGATCCTGAACTGAAACACATAATAATGAAATAACTACAGAGAGGTCCTATGGTTCTCTACGTGTTGTACATGGACTAACTAGGGTGCGATCTTTAATAAGCCAAATGATGGGGATATTTATAGGGGATCATTTATAAGGGAAACATTTACTAAAATTTACAAAGTGAAGGTTCTAAAAACCGTAACAATATATACATATATATATATATATATATATATATATATATATATATATATATATATATATATATATATATATATATATATATATATATATATACAACAACAACAACATGCATTTTAAGGCCATGTTCCCTGTTAGAGCGGGGGTTAGCCTTGCGGTCCCCATGACAATCTTCTCCATTTTGCCCATTATATATATATATATATATATATATATATATATATATATATATATATATATATATATATATATATATATACAGTATATATATATATATATATATATATATATATATATATATATATATATATATATATATATATATACATACATATATACATATATATATATATATATATACATATATATATACATATATATATATATATACATATATATATACATATATATATATATATATATACATATACATATATATATACATATATATATATATATACATACATATATATATATATATATATATATATATATATATATATATACATACATACATATATATATATATATATTGTTACAGACACGACTTTGATGTTAAAGTGGGCCGAGCGGAATGGCCGTCGTGTCCGCACAAATTACCCGACTATACTCGACGTTGACGAAGTCGCGCGATGCTGGCTCAATAAGAAAAAGAAGACACCCGGCTGGGTTATAATGACACAATACGACACCAGGGGTTCAGTTCTCAAGACCTCCGGAGGAGGTTATATTAAGGCGGAAGGTTAGATTACAACTACAAGAGGGACAGCATAGAAAGACAAGCACTTAGACACAATCTTATATTATTCCCAACAGACGACAGGTAAACAGGACAACGGCTGACTCACACGGGGATTGATGGAAAGGACAGGTGGGTAGCGATGGCTCCAGGTGCACCTGGGCTCAAAGGTCAGAATCGACTCGGTCCGGTCCAGAGATGCAGGGAGGTCACAGCGCTCGGAAGGCGACGTTCTTTCTCCAAGCTGAGGCGCATCTGACTCAGCGCTCGCAGGTGGCTTTCCTGCTCCAAGCTGGGTGCGCATCTCTCGTCACATCCGGCGCGTGGCCGCGTATATCCCGCGGGGAGTGACACGCCCTCGGCTCGTTAGCTCCGCCTCGTGGAATCGGCACGTTGCTTCTCATTGGGTGCGTGCGGGGGGTTTACCAGGCTCCGCCCTTGACGAGGAGCTGACAAGGAGCCCCTTCGTGGTAACCCCGTGGAGCGCATGGTCTGGAGCTAATCGAGCCGGTGTGAGGACGCATCCTCCCCCGCTCCGCCGCCATCTCCTCTGTTGTTGTTGTAATTGTTGGGGAAGAAGATGGAAGGAGGTATGGGAAAGGTCCTAAACTCACTACTGATGCCATATAATCACATTCTGGTGCAACGAAGAGTCATAATTAATGGAGACGAGGCCTTAACTGACATAGAATAAGAATAACTAGGAAGATGTCCGAAAGTTGTCTACGTGTGGTGCGGTGGACCTGGGCACGACATTTAATGGGGGAATAAGGGGAAGGTCGGCTCTACTGATTGTTATTTACATGCAATGGGACTAGGGAATGGGGGATTGGGGAAAGTTGGGGAGTATTGGAGAAAATAGGGGAATATTTACAAGCGGATATGGAGGCCAAATTCCATATTCGCAACATTGCACCCTTCTCTACCCTCGGGGCGTCCCGACCCGATAAATTTTTACCTACTTTAGTGTGGCACGCAATGTAGTTCCCTCTACTATTAACTCTACCCTGAGTGCGACAGTTTTACAGATATTCACAAATGAGTAAATATGTCCCCCTGCGACGTTGCACCCTTCTCCTCACAGAAACACACCCACAGGATAACCGAATCCGGAAAGAATTCGCAAACTAAACATACAGCCGGTAGGGAGCATTATTTACAAGACTACGCTGCTATTTACACTACGATCCAGGACCTGTCTTTGGAGGAACACATGCAGATGTTATGCATAGAGAGAGCGCGCTTGCCAGCATCGATACACCAACCCACGAGTGCTCTGTGGCCGACGGCCTTTAATAACGTGCAGAGCACCCTTTCCCAGCATCAAAAGCACCACCCCACCACACAGTCAGCACCATCCGGTGCAGTCACCATTGTTCATTGGTATAAAAATAAATTCGACAACCCCTAACCCTGCAGGTGTCTCTTGCTCTTCTTGTGGTGCACTTGGTGGTAACTAAAAGTGGTTCACCTGTATGGCATAGGTGCCACGTTGACCCATAGGTCCATCCCCGGGTGGTGCTTGGCCGCAAACGAACTGCGGTCCATTGTGGGTGGCCACAAACATTGCGGTCCATATGGTGTATCGATCCCGGCAGCAAACAGCGAAAGTGCAGGCCCACAACTGCGCAGCCAGCACCTCTCTCTCCTCTCTCTCTACCCCAAAGCCAGATCCTCGGAGGTGGGAGACAAAAGAAGCAGACAAGTGAGTAAGGTGGTAAGGGCGCAAAAGTGCACGCAATGTAAGGTGATGCACACTGGGGGCACATGGGAACCAGGTGAGACAGGTACGTTCCTATCGTACGCCCCCCCCCCCACCAGGTAACCTACATGGCCCCTCCCTTACCCCTTACTGCATCCACAAAACACAACACTACCCATAAACATCTACTTTACAAATCAACAAACATCCCTACTGTCTTCCCCGTTCCTCCCATAAACCAAATTCGTCTTCTCTCCCTCCTAACCAATCAAATTTGCCATTTTCAACTCTCCTCAAAATTTGCCATTTTCAACTCAACATCAAAATTTGCCATTACCAATTCATCATCAGTCCCTCCTAGGGAGGGAGAGATGGAATCACCCCAATGTCTCATCCACGTCGTGATGCGTCTCACAAATCCTCACAGCAATTCTCATTTCCTGCACAAAACAAAGAAAACACAGGTGTGGAGTCATCATCATCACCACAGGTAAGTGGCTGCGTATGGTGCGACAGGTTCTTCAATCCTAACTATTTCCTAAATGACTTTAACAACTTTACACTACCCGGGGTCTTTCTCCGGCCAAACCATTGGCCCTCTTACACTACGGGTTCTAAAAACCAATTCCCATTGGCCACACTGTGGTGCTCTTCAATTTGGGGTCTCACTCCCCCGATTCATCTCCCGGTGCCCTCGTACAATTTCTGGGCTGTGGCGTGTACCTCTCCCAGTGGGTCTACCCACCTGCACCCCTCCACCACTGCAGTTGCCTCCGAGCTTACCTGCTCCTTACCCTAACCTATCTACCTGGGGAAGGCCCTCTGGCGCTCTCCCCACTCCGTGCCCTCTCTGGCACTGGGCTGCCCGATCCACACCCGGGATCCTCAGGCACCCACTCACAACTACCGGCTCCCAGAGCCCACCTGCGGCCTCACCTGGCCGACATCCTCACAGTGGTGGAGTGCCCAACCAACTACACACACTAACAGGCTACACGCCCAGCCATTTCCACAACACTAATGCACCCATCCACAACACCATTCTGCCACCGCACCACAAATGCCAATATCCAACCACAATTTACCTGCACCCTCTACCTAACACTTACACTACCCGCCCCGGGTACTCGTGAAAGGGGTCCACTCTTCCCCCATCCACACCTTCGCACCACGCACACCACTCCATACCACTTACTCCAACTCTCTCCACACACCTGTACTTGCACACCTGTGCTCTCACACCTGGTGCCACCTGCACCCTTCTCTCCCCAAGCGCATTCGCGCTGATCCACACACTCACTACTCATACACTGCTCCACACACCTGTCCAGTTGCACACCTGTGCAATCACACCTGTTCAATTCTCACACACACACGGCATCATCTCAGCTAACTACTCCCTTCTGAAACTTGCGCTTCCCAGTCGTCCCTTTAAACTATTGCGCTTCCTCTTCATTATCATCCATATTAATCTACCTGCGTCCCCCCTACAGGTATCAGTCACTAACTAACCTTAACGTCACCTAATGTCATCTTCTAGGGCCCTATCAATATAACCTAACCCACCCGGGCTAGTTTTCACTGCCATACACCCCATAAGCTAGTGCGCATTTGCCCCCCCCCATGGGAAGGGTGGCAGGGATGCCATCCCACCACATCGGGGGTCTCTCACTACCAATTTTGCACATCAAATTTCAACAAATCAAAAATTTGCCAATCACTACCCATCATCTGCCAATCACTACTGCCAATCCCTTGCCAATCATCAAATTTTGTTTTTCTCCAATTTTGGGTCCAAAACACTAACCTCATCACCCAGTCGACTCACTAATACCTCTCGGTGCGCCAATCCCTGTCCAAAGCCGGGCTTCGTAAAGCCAAGCAATGGATGCTGGTTGTTTTGTGCCAGCGGCTGGATGCGTCCGGCACTCGGTGCAGGGACGGGGGCTTACCCGTGCCGAGATCCCACACACCACCTCGGCGTGGAGCCATCCAATGCCCCGATCTAGACCTGCCGGCACGTCTCACCAAAAAGTGGTCGCCATGACGACCCTTTCTATTGGGCTGCCAGCTCCGCCTAGTGGAGCACGGACGCGGCCGTTCAAAGCGAGGCCCAGCACGCACCGAGGGCCCGATTCGGCTATAAGTCGTTCTAAACTCTATCCCGTCTAACGTCGATGCTTCACCTGGACGCTTACACCCCGCAGCCCGTTCCTTGCTCACACATCCAGCCGTGCCCATGCTCCTCGTACCTTTCCTTACACACCCAGGTACACTCATTCCACTCACAGCCTTGGTCACACACCTGACCACCGAACACTTTGGCACACATTCGTCGCTCGCACACCTCACCAATACACCTCTTCGCGCCCCCTCCTCGGTCACCTCCTCTGTGACAATCACAGGTGTGCTCTCATTCGCACACCCAACCACGTGCCTCACCACCAACTCCAGCGTGCATTCCCACTCACGCTCTACCATTGCAGGTGTGCATCCTTCCATCCCAGGTGTACATCCTCGCTCACCTGTCACAACTAACTCACGCTCCATGTCACTCTCACTACTTTCACCTCCATTCCTGACAGCGCACTCACCCTTACTCTTGACAGCGCACTCTTTCCTCGTGCACCTGCCCGTCACACACCTTTCTCGCGCACACTCTCCCGTTGCACCCTCTGTAACACTCACCACAGGTGGACACTCTTCCTTACTTCTGACAGCGCACTCTTTCCTCATGCACCTGTCCGTCACACACCTTTCTCGCGCACACTCTTGCGCACACTCTCCCGTCACACCCTCTGTAACACTCACCACACCGCGCTTCCATGTGCTCCCTCGCACACTCGCTACGACCGACTCACTCTCGCCAGCACCCTCACTCCTTGGCACACACTTTTTCCTCACACACCCCAGAGTCGGACTTTCTCGCACACCTCCTCTTTCGCACACCAGACCTTTCGCACACTTCACCAGTGGCCTCTCACGAACACCCGGGTCCATCTCGACCCCCAAGCTCATTAAATCCCCTGGCGCATCATACGCACGACCATATTGGTCACCACTTACACCGGGTCCTCTTCCTCTTCGCTTCTCCTCCATCACCTGCGAATCCCTCATCCGGTTAATGAGCACATCACGATCCAAACACAGACTTTGGACCAATTCTTTTATCTCCTCTTTTATCTCTTTCTTATCCCCTCTCCGTCGCTTCTTAATTTCGCTCACCCCTTCTTCCACTTCTTCTAATTTGTGCCTCACCTCTTTTATTCCCCGGTACGTCTCCTCAAGCTCGTCCTCCAAGGCTACCTTGACCGTTTCCATGTGCGTCCTCACCTGCCGGTCCTTCGTCTCCATTACCTCTACCACCTCGTCCAACCTCGTTGTCAGTCCCTCACGTACCATCTGACATTGCCTCTGTGTCGCTATCAAGTCGTTTTTAATTTCTTTTTGTGTCGCCTTTAAACCTCCTAATACCGCAGTGTTCCTTTGAACCTGCTCCACTAACTCCGTCTGTCCCACCGTCAGCTGCTCCACCTCCTGCGTCAGGTCCTCTATGCCCCCTTGTAGCTTTACAGTCCCCTTTCTCACCTCCTTTTCCATGTGCTCCTCACAGTGCCTCACCTCCTCGCGCACTCCTCCGACCTCCTCACTCACTCCTCTTCTGATCTCCTCTCCCATCACTTGCATCTCCTGCCCAGATGCCACCCTCATCTGCTCCATTTCCTCCCTGTGAGCATCCAGTTTGGTTTCTACCCCCATTCTGACCCCCTCTATCTGCTGCTCCATTTGTTTAACTTCCCTTTCCGCTTGGTCCCTCATGTCCCTCAATTTGCCTTCCATACTGTTTTCTAACCCCTCTAACCCATTTTTCACTCCCTCTATCTGATTCTCCTGGGCAGCCATTCTATTTTCTACCCCCATTAACCCATTTTTCACTTCTTTTATCCCGTTGTCTAACCCCTCAAAATTATTGTCTAACTTCCCAATTTTCTTGTCTAACTCCTCAAAATTATTGTCTAACTTCCCAATTTTCTTGTCTAACTCCTCAAAATTATTGTCTAACTTCTCACCGGTACCCCTCGCTTCGTCCCTCATTACCCCCATTTGGTTTCCCATTACCCCCATTTGGTTTCCCATTACCCCCATTTGGCCCTCCATTCGCCCACTATCAACCCTCATTTGCTCACTCTGAGCATCCATCCGGTTCCCCAATTGGTTACTCTGCAGTTTGAGGGACGCCTGCATTTGCGCCATAAATTGCTCCATGAGGACCTGCATCTGGGCCATCCCTCCCACTTGTGCAGCGGGTGCGGCCGCCGTAGCTATGTGCGAGGCGCCATTTCGCGCGTCTGCTACCCCCGCTGTTTCGCTCTCCTCATGTCCCTCATGTCCCTCCTAGGGAGGGAGAGCGGAATCCCACTCCTGACACCAATTGTTACAGACACGACTTTGATGTTAAAGTGGGCCGAGCGGAATGGCCGTCGTGTCCGCACAAATTACCCGACTATAATCGACGTTGATGAAGTCGCGCGATGCTGGCTCAATAAGAAAAAGAAGACACCCGGCTGGGTTATAATGACACAATACGACACCAGGGGTTCAGTTCTCAAGACCTCCGGAGGAGGTTATATTAAGGCGGAAGGTTAGATTACAACTACAAGAGGGACAGCATAGAAAGACAAGCACTTAGACACAATCTTATATTATTCCCAACAGACGACAGGTAAACAGGACAACGGCTGACTCACACGGGGATTGATGGAAAGGACAGGTGGGTAGCGATGGCTCCAGGTGCACCTGGGCTCAAAGGTCAGAATCGACTCGGTCCGGTCCAGAGATGCAGGGAGGTCACAGCGCTCGGAAGGCGACGTTCTTTCTCCAAGCTGAGGCGCATCTGACTCAGCGCTCGCAGGTGGCTTTCCTTCTCCAAGCTGGGTGCGCATCTCTCGTCACATCCGGCGCGTGGCCGCGTATATCCCGCGGGGAGTGACACGCCCTCGGCTCGTTAGCTCCGCCTCGTGGAATCGGCACGTTGCTTCTCATTGGGTGCGTGCGGGGGGTTTACCAGGCTCCGCCCTTGACGAGGAGCTGACAAGGAGCCCCTTCGTGGTAACCCCGTGGAGCGCATGGTCTGGAGCTAATCGAGCCGGTGTGAGGACGCATCCTCCCCCGCTCCGCCGCCATCTCCTCTGTTGTTGTTGTAATTGTTGGGGAAGAAGATGGAAGGAGGTATGGGAAAGGTCCTAAACTCACTACTGATGCCATATAATCACATTCTGGTGCAACGAAGAGTCATAATTAATGGAGACGAGGCCTTAACTGACATAGAATAAGAATAACTAGGAAGATGTCCGAAAGTTGTCTACGTGTGGTGCGGTGGACCTGGGCACGACATTTAATGGGGGAATAAGGGGAAGGTCGGCTCTACTGATTGTTATTTACATGCAATGGGACTAGGGAATGGGGGATTGGGGAAAGTTGGGGAGTATTGGAGAAAATAGGGGAATATTTACAAGCGGATATGGAGGCCAAATTCCATATTCGCAACAATATATATATATATGATATATATATATATATATATATATATATATATATATATATATATATATATGATATGATATATATATATATATATATATATATATATATATATATATATATATGATATGATATATATATATATATATATAGATATATATATATATATATATATGATATATGATATATATATATATATATATATATATATATATATATATATATATATATATATATATATATATATATTGTAGCGGTTCCCGCTGAATGTACACAATCGCCTTGCACCTGCCAGGACGCGGCCAGGGCGCGATCGCCATGCCGGGCTCGTCCGGACGGGCCCAGACGCGTCTCCTGGGCATGCCCGGACTCGCTGTTCCCGGGCACGCCCGAACCTCCCGGGCACGCCCGGTCCCGTCTTTCCCGGGCATGCCCGCTCTCGCCTTTCCAGGGCTCGCCCAGAGCGCCCGGGCACGCCCAGCCTCGACTTGCCAGGCCGCGTCCAGGACGCCCGGGCATGTCCAGACTCGCCTTTCCAGGACTCGCCCTTGACACCCGGGCATGCCCGGTCTCGGTTTTCCCGGGCAAACGCCCCGGCATAAATGTGTATATATATTGCTGCCCGATAAACGGGCTTGTGAGAATACCTGAGCTGTTTTGTTTCAATAAAGCAACTCGGACGAATTCCGTCTTTGGTCGCGTCAATTCTTTCGACTCGCGTTGGAGCGCAGCTCCTTCAATATATACATTAAAGGGTTTTGGGCCTTCAACCTGATGGAAAATCGTCCAAAGTTCTTTCCATACCGACTGACCACCTCCAGACACCTATCCCTCTCCACATCATTTCTTCAGCTCCTGACCTCCCCTCTCTCTCTATATTCACCACAGCTTTGCTTTCAGCAATTCCCCACAGCATTTCATTCTAGTTTCTTATTCGATGATCCATAGATCAGTAGTTTCAGTTTCACGTTTCAACATCAGTTTCACTTTGAGATATCAGTTTAGATTCATCATCGCAACTTTTGATGTGACGCGAATAGTGCACAGAAAAGGTCGTCAAAGCTGATTTTGGGAGGAGATTTTTTCGAATTATCTAAGGGTCTAAACTCTAAAGTTTTTTAGGGTCATAAAGGGGTCCAAAGAGTTTAGAGAATCAATGATGTTAAAAGGACCAAATAGGGTCAAAAGGTGTCTAAGTACGAAAGAGCAAAAGGGGTCAAAAGTGTCCAAATGGGCTTAAATTTGCCAAAGTGTGTTAAAAAGTCAATAGGTCTGAAAAGTGTCAAAAGGTGTATGTCTCAAAAGGGTCAAGAATGGGATGAAAGGGTGTAAAGGGTGTAAAGGTCTATGGGGTGTAAAAGGTCTAAGGGGTTTAAAGGGGTTTAAAGGGTCAAAGGAGTGTAAGGGGTCTAAAGGTGTGTAAATGGTCAAAGGGGACGAAGGGGTGTAAAGGGTCCAAAGGGATCTAAGTGGTATGAAGGGTCGAAAGGGATCTAAGTGGTGTAAAGGGTCTAAGGAGTGTTAGGGGTCTAAGGAGTGTAAGGGGTCTAAAGGGTTGTAAATGGTCAAAGGGCTTCAAGGGGTGTAAATGGTCAAAGGCGTCTAAGGGGTGTAAAGGATCTAAAGGGGTCTAAGGGGTGTAAAGGGTCAAACGGAGTCTAAGGGGTTTAAACGGTCTAAGGGGTTTAAAGGGTCTAAGAGGTGTAACGGGTGAATGGTTTATAAGGGGGTGTAAAGGGTCAAAGGGGTCTGAAGCCATGTGGGATGGTATGTGTAGTCCATGTAGGTACCATGTAACATTCGGATTGTAGTAGGCCTACATGATACGACGAGCGTCGGAGTTGAGAGACAGCAAACTTGCGGATGTCGCACCAGTTCACGTCCACAGACACAACCAGGTAACGATCCCGTGCTCGAGACTTGGATCCATCTGAGTGCAAGTACACCAGGTCTCCAACATGAGCTGTCGGAGTAGCAGAGCGTTTTGTTGATGGGGACTTGGACTTCTCACTATAAGTATGGTTCCTGGAGCGTTGGGCATGCTGCTCTCGGCCAAGGTTCTGATTCAAGATTGGAATCTGGTGGTTAGTGAACTGGTCACGTTGTGTCCACATCTCCCATGCAGACATACCGCGAGATCTGATACGTGAGTTTAATCGGGCAGTAGCCGTGGAAAGCTGACGAGGCGACACTGGACCTCCTAACGGGTCTTCGTGTAATAATTCAGCTTTTAATTCCTGAATGGCTTTCTCGGCGACAGGGTTTTTCACGCGACGAAGCTCGAGGGAGACGCGGTGATATTGCAGGAGCTTGTCATTAGTGGGAGGCTTGAATGCAGAGGCTTGATCAGTCCGGATGACAGCAGGAAGCTCCTCCATCGGATGAAGTTCACTGATGAGTTTGAGCAGGCCGTCACGTAGGGTGTCATGGCGTTCGTCATAAATGAGAGGGGAACGGGTGCAGGAAGTGATGCACTCGCGCAAGATCAAGATCAGTTGACGCCCACGCTTTGGGACATCTGCTGCAAAAGTCACACCAACTGTGTCGGGAGGATCATAGGACGATTGAGGAATGGCACGCGGAGTGATTTTTCGTCGGGAAGCACAGTGGTGGCAAGATGTTTGTGAAACACCAGGATGGGAGTTTACAGCTGAGTCGGCATTCGTACGCAGGCTATACAGTACAGCTTAAAGGTCAGGTGTGCACCTCGAGACCATCCTGCCACGCACCCACACCTGGGCTGGAAATGAACGTTCGGGTTCATCGCGATGCACCAAACGTTCCCGAACCAGAACCATCAAGTTCAGTGAGGTCGAGAAAACTGAGCCTCTTCTGTGGTCCGAAGAAAAGTGTTTTTTTTTTTGGTTTTTTTCAAATCGATATTTTAAAAACCAAAATGTTTGGATGTGTCACCAGTTTTAAGTTTATTCCATAAGTCATTGTTAATGAGGGCAACGATGGAGATGAAGCCCCGCCCCCATCCATTGTGACTCACGGTGCTTTGTTGTTGCGTTTCCGAACCTTGGTGTTTGAGTGGATGGAGATGAAGCCCCGCCCACCTCCATTGTGACTCACAGAGCTTTGTTGCGTTTCGGAATTTTAGTGTTCGAGTTCGCGTGTGAGTCTTTTGCGCTCCCTATTCTGCATTCCTTCTGCATTTCTTCTGCATTTCTCCCTTTCTTCGAAACCTTCTGCATTCAAAGCAAGATGTGGTCTTGCTTTGCAAGGATGAAGAAAAAATGGAAGAGAAACGATCGTCAGGTAATAATTGCTTTAATTGTAGAGCACCGAAGGTGGAGCGAAGTTATGTTTTCACCACCGTCTGTTTGTGAACACGTTATCTTAAAAAGTCGTGGACGGATTTGGCAGAAACCTGGTGGAGAGGTTGGGTGTGCGGCAAGGAAGAATCTTACTATAATTCACCAAATGTCTGTCAAATGTCGTCTGTTCGAAGGTACCGCAAAAACGGCTCAAACGATCGAAACGATATTTTGGGTGGGTAATCCTGGGATCTCCAGGAGTAAAATAGGCTATTTCGTTTTCCCAATTTCAGCTTTGGTCTCCAGTAGTCTCAGGTTTGGACTCGCGCATAACATTCGCGTTCGCATAACGTCCATTGTGACGATGTTCTCATTGTGACGATGTATGTGTTCACGGTAGTGTTTGACGTGACGGTGTGAACGTAATTTCGTAATGTTTTTCGTTTCGTAATCCTTAAATGAACGTTTAATGTTGAATGAACGTTTAATGTTTAATGAACGTTTAATGCCCTTCGATGTCAGGCTCGGGTAAACCGCTGAGCCCCATCCGTGATGGGGACTGGGGCTTGAGACAGTATCCTTCATTAAAAGTATAATAAACGTTGTCTCCATCGATCTTGCCAAGGCCGTAACAGCTATCGGCTCAAAATCCTTATTAACTGTTGATTTGGTGCAGTTACACGTATCGGGAATTTGGTACACGTATCGGGAGTACATACGACATCGCGATTGTGAACACGATTATCGATCACGATCCACGATCACGATCATCACGATCATGTTGTATCGATCACAATTTGAAACACGATGGAATAATATTTACCGATATAAACAGTGCTGTGGCTTTTATTGAAATTCTAAAGATACTGTTTAGATTTTGATGATTTGCGTGTGATATGATTCAACGGATGTTTATATGAATCATTTAAAATAAAAAAAACCTTCAATTTCTGATATTTTTCCTTTTCATTTGGGCTTCCCCATTGAAGCCCCGCCCATAGGGCGGGTACCGTTGAGAGTTGATTTAAATTTGGTGAAGATCCGTATCCGGATACCAGGATTTAAACATTTTTAAGCGATTCTTCACCGTTGAGTGATCGGGCCAAAAACGATATGCGGCATGAAATTTGAAAAAGGTTGTGGACGAGTTATGACAAAACTTTGTGGATGAGTTGGGTTTGTGACGAGAACAAGCTGATTCGATTTTGGTCGATGTCGGATTTTTTTTTTTTTTTTTTTTGTATACTGAATCGAGGCTCGTGAAAGAGCTAACATGTATTTCACAAACAAATTAACCAGACAAACAAAATATATAAAAGGAGGGAGCGGAAGACAAGATGGGGAGAGAAGGGGAAGCACACAAACATAACATTTGAGAGCAGGGAGATGTGTGGGAGGGAGAGGGCCCGGGGGGAGGAGGCGTGGGAAGGGGGGGGGGGGGGGAGGGAGAAGTATAAAACACAAGGACACCAAGGACTTCCAGGACAGAAGTTGGTATTTCAAAAAAGTGGATTTGGGGTGAAATTAGCGGGGGTAGAAAAGATCAAGGTTTTGGATGGGGGAAGATAAGAGATGGTGGTGAACAGCTGTCTTAAAGGCCTGGAGGGAGGAGTGAGATTGAAGAGAGTGAGGGAGTTTGTTCCAGAGGCGGAAGAAAAGAGGAACGAAGGAGTTCTGGAAGTGAGCAGAGAGTCTTGATTTTGGCAGTTTAACCATAAGAGGGTTGCAGGCAGATCTTGTGCGACCTGTAGGAATATTTGGGGGACAGAGCCCAGAGAGAGCTGGGGGGGGGGGGGGGGTGGCAAGGTCGGAGAGGAGTCGGGAGAAGACGGAAAGACCACCAACCTGCCTGCGGTGAGTGAGTGAGAGGCCCTTAGAGTTAGCTTCATCGCGGGAGATTCCAATGATTCTGAACGCTTTGGTTTCAACAGCGTGAAGACGAGCTCGGTGTGAGGCAGGAGCACCAGCCCAGAGGGGAGAGCAGTATTCCATTGAGCTGCGCATGAAAGCCTTGTATGTGGTGAGGAGCTCAGGTGTGCCAAGGAAGGACTTCGCACGACGGAGGATGCCCAGTCGGCGACTGGCTTTGGAGGCCAGATTTGAAATGTGGTTTTCCCAGGAAAGATCATGGCAGATAGTGAGACCCAAAAGCTTGAGTGACAGAACTTCTTGGAGAGGATTATTCAGAAAGTGGATGGGAGGGTTGTCCAGTCGGTCTTTTCGGATGGACATCGTAAGAGTGTGAGATTTGTCAGGATTGAAAGACATGTTCCACTTGTTTGACCAGTCTGTGATTTTGTCCAGGTCTGCAGAGAGTGAAGAGGCTGCAGACTGCCGATCTGAGGGATGAGGAATGGAGCGGCAGAGAGTAGAGTCATCAGCAAAGAGATAGAGAGGATTTTCAAGAGAGTCAGAGAGATCATTGATGAAGACCAATTGGGTCTTCCAGAACGATGAAGATGAAGATGAAGAAGATGAAGGATCCAGAACTAACGCTTCAGTTGACACAAAACGTAAACTGTTCAACCTGGCGGAGGTGTGCTTTCCACCGAGTACCGTTGTAGTTGAGAATGAGACTTCAGTTACTGCTCTGTAACGAGATTCTTTCGTCGCTGGTCTAACTAGTTAACGAAAGAACACGATTGGATTTTCTTATCTTATGCTGTTAATAAAACACCCTTCATTAGTCATTTATGATTTAATTCATTCACTATATATAATTTTTGCGAACACTTTTCACTCTTCATGTGACTCATACACTTCATGTGACTCTTCATGTGACCCAAAACACCACGAAGAACCAACAAACCCCGAAGACTCCATGAAGACCCCAAATATCCCAAAAGACTAAAGACCTAAAAAAACACCACGAAGACCCAAAATACCCTGAAGATCCAAAATACCCCGAAGACCCAAAAGACCCTGAAGATCCAAAAGATCCCAAAGACCCTTAACGACTCCATAGACCCAAGCAATCCAAAACACCAAAAAGACCCCAAAACACCAAAAAGACCCCGAGGTCCCAGTGGACCCCAAATAACCAAATTACCCCGATGACCCAAAATACCCCAAAGACCCTAAAATACCCCAACACCCAGAGGACTGAAAATACCCATGCACCCCAAAGATCCAGAGGACCCAAAAGACTCAAATGACCCAAAAGATGCCATGAAACCAGAAGACCAAAAGACCACTCCCTTCAAAAGACCACCCCCACACTCCCTTCAATCCCACTCCTCCCTCCAGGTCTTTAAAACAGCTGTTCACCACCATCTCTTATCTTCCCCCATCCAAAACCTTGATCTTTTCTACCCCCACTAATTCACCCCAGATCCACCTTGTTTGTAATTCCAACTTCTTTCCTGGTAGTCCTGGCAGTGTCCATATGTTTTATGCCTCTCCCACCCCCTTTCCCATGCCTCCTCCCCAAAGCCCTCTCCCTCCCACAGATCTCTCAATGTCTCCATGTCTCTCGGTTCCTGCTCTCAAATGTTGTGTTTGTGTCCTTCCCCCTCTCTCCCCATCTTGTCTACCGCTCCCGATGTTATTTGTTTTATGTGTCGGTTTTTCGGTTATGTGTCGGTTTGTCGGTTTGTCTTTCTGTGTGATAAATGTTCGCTCTTTCACGAGCCTCGATCTTGTATACAAAAAAAAAAACCAAAAAAAAAAAACCCTGAGGACCCAATTAACCCAAAAGACCCTGAGGACTCCGAAGACCGAAAAGAAGAGTAATTATGTCTCTTACATTGGAATTGTCGATGGTGGCTTGCAAACTGAACCTCAAGGGTGGTGTACAGAAGCAGGGTTTTTTTCATCACAATAAATACAAGGCACGTGGAGGTGAAATTCACTGCATGTAATGTTCAATGTGCGCAGAGTAAACAGAGTGTTTATTTACGTCTGTAGGATGTCTAATAAATAAAGAAGATATAAGCACACCTGACACTAGGTCCAGGCTTCAGACTTTGGCACGATCATGAGGCTGCACCGTCAAATAAACTGTTCCAACCCATCATTTTTGATGGGTTTTCTACTAGTTTTAAATAATTAATTTACTAATCACATGGTTTGTGTCTTCCTCACCAATGTTTCATTTACTCATTATGTGGTTTGTATCTTCCTCACCTACCCCGTAGACCGAAGCGGTTGTACTTGAACACTTCCGCAGCGTTGCAGTGGATGCCTCTCCGCACGAAACAACACAGTCTCGACCCCACCCACAGCGTGAAGCACAGGAGGTACATAGTGAGAGAAAATAATAAATTACGTAATATTATACAGTACAGGGATGGTGTTGGGTGTTGGTGTTGTGGTGAATGTGGAAGTGACACAGGCTTGATGGGCCGAATGACCTCCCCCTGTTTCAAGGTTTCTGTGTATTTCTAATTTCATACCAGTAGAGGTTTTTGGTGTGTGTGTGTGTGTGTGGGGTGGGGGGGGGGGGTATTTATGTAAGGACAACTGGTACACGTGCCTGGGGCCTCCACCACCCAAGGGCTCAACCAGGATTATTTTCAGGAGACATACAGGGCCTGTAGAAAGTCTACACCCCCTTTTCAAAATGTTCACCTTTTGTTGCCTTGTAGCCTGGAAATAAGTTGCATTAAACCAGACTTTTTCCACCTTTATTTACACATCGTAACCCACAACTTCCAAGTGAAAAACAAATTCTACAAATTTCAGAAAGTTGCTTAAAAAAACAAAACTAGAATATCTTGGTTGGATAAGTGTCCATCCCTCAGAGTTAATACTTGGTGGAAACACCTTTGACAGCAATTACAGGTGTGAGTCTGTTTGGGTAGGTCTCTACCAACTTTGCACACCTTGATTGAGCAATATTTGCCTATTATTCTGTAAAAAAAAAACTGTCAAGTTTTAAAAGTTCAGTCAAGTTGTGTGGGGAGCGTTGATGAACAGCAATCTTCAAGTCATGCCACAGATTTTCAATTTTATTTAGATCAGGGCTCTTTCTGGGCAACTCAAGGACATTTATCTTTTTGTTCCTGAACCCCTCCAGGGTAGCGTTGGCTGTGTGCTGCGGGTCGTTGTCATGCTGAAAGGTAAACTTCCATCCCAATTTCAGCTTTCTTGCAGAGGGCAGCAGGTTTTCCTCTAGTATTTTTCTGTATTTTCCTCCATCCATTTTCCCTTATATCCTGACATCAGGAAGGAAGGGCATCCGGCCATAACAACATTGCCTCAAACAGGGAACCATGATTGTCATGGGGCCCGCAAGGCTATCCCCCGCTCTAGCGGGGAAAATGACCTTAAACGATCATTCGATTCAACGAATGATGGCCTTAAACGATCATTCGATTCAAAACGATCATTCATTCATTCATTCATTCCTGAGATGTGCTCCAGTCCCTGCTGATGAGAAACATCCCCATAACATGATGCTGCCACCACCATGCTTCACAGTAGGGATGGTGTTCTTTGGGTGATGTGTTGGGTTTGCACCAAACATAACATTTTGCATTTAGGCCAAAAGGTTCCATCTTGGTTTCATCTGACCACAGAACGTTAATTTTTTACATATATGTATATTTTGTATACAGAATCGAGGTTCGTGTAAGAACTAACACATTGGCCATGAAAACATGCACAGACACATAAAACATACAATGAAGGGAGTGGGAGACAGGAGGGGAGAGAGATGGAAGCACAACAACAGTGGAGAACTGGGACATTGGTAGATCTGTGGAAGGGAGAGGGCTGGGGAGGAGGGAGGCATACACAGTATAAAGCAAATGAGCACTACTAGGAATTTCAGGAAAGAAGTTGGGGATTGAAAGAGGTGGATTTGGGGTGTTTTAATGGGGGTAGAAAAGATCAAGGTTTTGGATGGGGGAAGATAAGAGATTGTGGTGAACAGCTGTTTTAAAGACCTGGAGGGAGGAGTGGGATTGAAGAAAGTGTGGGAGTTGGTTCCAGAGGTGGGAGAAAAGAGGAATGAAGGAGTGAAGGTGAGCAGAGAGTCTTGATTTTGGCAGTTTAACCATGAGAAGGTTTCTGGAAGATCTTGTGGGTCCTGCAGGAATATTTGGGGGACAGAGCACAGACAGAGCAGAGGGAAAAGGCTGGAGAGGAGTCGGCAGAAGACAGAAAGACCACCAACCTACCTGCGGTGAGAGAGAGGGGCCCTCAGTTTTGCCACAACACCGGTTTTGCCACATAGCTTCAGAATCTCCGGAATGTTTCTTTTGCATATCTCAAACATGACTCAAGGTGGACTTTTTTGAGTAATGGCTTCCTTCTTGCCACCCTACTGGACAGGCCAGAGTTGTGGAGTGCTTGGGATATTGTTGTCACATGCACACAGTGACCAATCTTTGCCATAAATGCCTGTAAATCGTTCAAAGTTACCATTGGCCTCTCTGATCAGTCTCCTCCTTGCTTGGTCATCCAGTTTGGTGGGACGGCCTGATCTTGGCAGGGTATTGGTGGTACCGTACGCCTTCCACTTCTTCATGATCGTCTAGACTGTGCTGCAAGGAATATTCAAGGCCTTTGAATATTTTTATACCTATCCCCTGATCTGTGTCTTTCCACAAGTTTATCCCAGAGCTCTTTTGAAAGCTCCTTGGTGCTCATGGTTGAGTCTTTTCTGTGAAATGTACGACCCAGCAGAGAAAACCTTCAGGACCAGCTGATTCTATTCTGAATTAATCAGAATCACTACAATTTAACACAGGTGGAGGCCAATAAACTTGGTGTGTGATTTTGAAGGTGATTGGTTACACCTGAGCTAACTTACAATTGCTATTATAATGAAGGTGGACACTTATCCAATCAAGATATTCTAGCTATGTGTTTTTAATAAATTAAAAGAAATTTGTAGAATTTGTTTTTCATTTGGGAGTTGTGGGTTACGATGTGTAAATAAAGGTGGAAAAAGTCTGATTTAATGCATTTTAATTCCAGGATATAAGGAAACAAAAGGTGAAATTTGAAAAGGGGGTGTAGACTTTCTGCAGAAACTGTACAAATACAAAATAACCCAACTGGGGTTTTTGATTGGATGTTTGGACAGATGGACTAATTCATAAATCCGAGGCCTTAGCATGTACAGACAGACCTCAGGCTTTTGGCCTTCAGGCCTCGAATAGCTTCCTTCTCCGAAGAGATTGTGTTGTTGTTATTGTTGACGACTTCTTGTTGTTGTTGTGAAGGCAATGTTGAGGTAATTTTTTCAGAGCACTCCTATTATTGGAGGTGTAGTTGTTGTTGTGAAGGCCACCACCACCCATGTGTGCACTGGGGCCTCCACCACCATAAATCCGGTGCTATGTGTGTGTTACGTTATGTTATGGGGGATTGGAGAAACAGCGGCTTTTCGTATGATCGTCCATCTTGGTTTTTAGGCTCATGTACCTGTCAGGCTTTTCACGGCTTTGGAAAAACCCGACATTTTGGTATTCGGATTCAAGATCACGTGTTGAATTTTTTTTAACTTTACCCTTTGTAACCCTTTTAACCCTTTGTTTAACCCTTTGTTAATTAAAAGAGGTGTTTTTAAATCACGTACCATTCATCATATATCATCAATTCTGGATCTCGATGCTCCCAATGTTGTTAGTTTCAAGATAAAAATAGTATATTTCCACAACATTGTTCAACGACAGCGAGTGATTCATTTGTCTTGTGAGTGCAGGTGGAACCAAACACAACCCAGGAGACCGAGCACCTGGAGAATCTCTCCTGCCCCGTTTGCCTTTGTATCGCAGTTGGGCCGCACAGGAACCTTCCCTGCCGCCATGTTTATTGTGTGTCGTGCCTGCAGGGAGTGCATCGTCACAACACCGGACAGGTGCACTGTGCGTTTTGTCGGAGCCACGTGACACGGGAAATATTCTGCCGAGGTAACCATTAGGAATGGAAGATTACCAATTGCTGCTTTCATAGTTACCTTGTTTTTATTACAACTAGGTGTGCATGCCACCCGGTCGTTTCGATGACGATTCTTAATCAAATGACGGCAAGTTGTACTTCATAAACATATTGCACGTGTATCTGTGAATCTCATTGAGGATGTAAAATTAAGTGAAACGTGAAAAAAGGATGTTTTATAATACATTGTAGCTGTTGTTGTTGTTGTTTGTGTGCTTCTTCTGTGTCAGTCACGCTTTATTCCATAAAAAAAGACCTCAAGTCCAACAGCGGTGTAGCCGGGCTTGTAAAAGATTATAACCCACAAACACATACTAGTACCCGACTGCAAAGCCGCAATGAGCCGGCGAAGCCAAACGCCTCTTGCCACTATTTTACCCATCACTCTGGCATCAGTAGGTTAGGTACGGTAGTTGGTAGTAGATAGGTGTAGTAGGTACCGTACCTAGTTCAAAATGACATCATTTGCATTCTGGATGAGATTAAAATTTATAAAAATTTCTTCATGATTAATTCCGTGAATTCCGTCTCAACTTCGGATATTTCCGGCTGTGAAAAACTATCCCCTACGGCCGCGATATTTCTAAAAAATAATTCTTCGTCAATTTTAGAATATTTGACGCTGTTTTCACCCTCTGAAACGCATAATAAGCTTTTTTGAAATGCTCGAATCTCATTGGTTCCGGTGTTTGGTGACGATTTTCGTTGAAGATAACGAGGTTGGTTTTAAAGTATTTTAATTACACATTAAAGGTGCATCACATTGTGAATCAAAGAAAGACGGGTGAAACAAACTCCTATGGAACTTTTTCTCAATTTTTTTATGAATACTTCCGCATCCGGATGATGGCGGCCTCCATTGCGTGATTTGGTTTTAGAAATATTTTTTCGAATGCTCGAATCTCATTGGTTCCGGTGTTTGGTGACGATTTTCGTTGAAGATAACCAGGCCCGTGCGGGCCGTGGTTGGTCTTAAAGTATTTTAATTACAAATTAGAGGTGCATAAGATTGTGAATCAAACAAAGACGGGTGAAACAAACTCCTATTGAACCTTTTTCAATTTGTTATGCATACTTCCGCATCCGCAAGATGGCGGCCTCCATTGAGCGATTTGGTGCGTCACAGCTTCGGAATTCTCAAGCCAAGGGATCCAGCATAATCTGGTTTTCAACATAATACGTACGCGTTTATTCACATCACCGGCTTCGCCGGCTACTAGTACCCGACTGCAAAGCCGCAATGAGCCGGCGAAGCCAAAGCCTCTTGCCACTATTTTACCCATCACTATGGCAGCAGTAGGTTAGGTAGTCGGTAGTAGGTAGGTGTAGTAGGTACCGTACCTGGTAATACTTGGTAAAAGAGAAGAGCAGACAGTCCTCCCCAATACCTACATACAATAAATGTCACAAGAAGCTTAAGGAAGTAACTATACGATGTGCTAGCTTAAGGCCTATTTTAAGAAATTTTAACTTGGCTTAACATACGTTTTCACAGTATGTGTGTAGTCTTCCAACTTCAGTCGCTGTCAGGACTGGTTCTCTCCGGGCACGGCGGCTTCCCTCACCAGAAGAAGTTAGCTTGCAGTAAGATCAGTGCCGACAGGTCAGACGATAGCGCCGTTTCAACGGCAATGTGTGACTGTCGTTAATCAAACCGTGTCAATGGCGCTGATTGGCTGACCTAAGCTGATCTCTGATTGGTCAGCTCACAAAATTTCGCAAATGCAGACCTAAAATGACACCATTTGCATTCTGGATGAGATTAAAATTGATAAAATTTACTTCTTGATTAATTCGGTGAATTGCGTCTCAACTTCGGATATTTCCGGCTGTGAAAAACTATCCCCTACGGCCGCGAGATTTCTAAAAAATAATTCTTCGTCAATTTTAGAATATTTGACGCCGCTTTCACCCTCCGAGACGCGTAATAAGCTTTTTTGAAATAATTTTTGAAATGCTCGAATCTCATTGGTTCTGGTGTTTGGTGACGATTTTCGTTGAAGATAATGAGGTTGGTCTTAAAGTATTTTAATTACACATTAGAGGTGCATAAGATGGTGAATCAAACAAAGACGGGTGAAACAAACTCCTATTGAACGTTTTCTCAATTTTTTTATGCATACTTCCGCATCCGGAAGATGGCGGCCTCCATTGAGTGATTTGGTTTTAGAAATATTTTTTCAAACGCTCGAATCTCATTGGTTCTGGTGTTTGGTGACGATTTTCGTTGAAGATAACCAGGCCCGTGCGGGCCGAGGTTGGTCTTAAAGTATTTTAATTACAAATTAGAGGTGCATAAGATTGTGAATCAAACAAAGACGGGTGAAACAAACTCCTATTGAACCTTTTTCAATTTGTTATGCATACTTCCTCATCCGCAAGATGGCGGCCTCCATTGGGCGATTTGGTGCGTCACAGCTTCGGAATTCTCAAGCCAAGGGATCCAGCATAATCTGGTTTTCAACATAATACATACGCGTTTATTCACAACACCGGCTTAGCCGGCTATTATTAGCTTTTTAAACAGTCGCTGATGGTGTTTATAACATTAAACAAAGAAATTTGGAGGAATCCCGACATCCATGAGGTAAGTTTTACTTACAGAACTGAGCGAAGATCTCCTGTAATCTATATACGCCACAAGGCTGTAGGTGTGCTCATTTACCAAGCAGCTAGCTAGCGCTTGCCAAGCCAGCCGTTCCTTACCGGTTTTGAATGGAGTCTTGCTCGAATGTTCAAACCACTTGGCGATCTCTCCACAAGAAACTTGGTAAATGAACACACCCCCAATGTTTTTGAGACCCGACCATAGATCGTCTATAAATCTATCGACCCCAAAGATGAATGACCTTTCCTGCCGCTCTCGAAGTGAGCAGGTGTTCACACCGTAATGACATCATATACGTGTGACCTTGATTGCCACCTGTTTCCCACTTCAGACCTCGACATCGAAGCTCGGAGAGCTTTCCCAAATCAGTACTTCCCTCAATATCTTCGGGTGAAAGAAGCAACACCTCACCTTGGAGGAGGCTTCGTGCATGACCTCAACACTCGGCTCGCATACCAATGGTATGCTGTCAAGGTAAGATACCATGAGGAAGTAAAATGTTTTGGATTGCTTTGCACAAGATATTTGATAGTTAGAGGTTATATTATTTATTTTTTTCAGGCAAGTGCAAAATCAGATTGTGAGGTGCACACATTAATGGGTGAGACGAATAAGCATACACGTGACAGACAATGTTCATTATACAGATTAAATAAATCATTCCAGTTGCCCCCGAGGTTCACCATTCGGTGATGATGGGCAACCAGTTGTCGTAAACTGGAGGGCCTCATTCACACCCTGAAGGCCTGCACGGTCCAGGTGCGGGAACCCCTTAAACCACCTTCTCAGTCCAATTCTTACCTTCCACAAGGAAACCATCCTCCATCCAATCCCTTCAAGCATTCTTGTGAGACACTTTTCTTTCTCATTCCAGCAGGTGGAATAATTTGTTGGCCTGGTAACGTCATCAAATTCCCAGTCTTTAATCCAAGGCCTACATAACGTCCCATACTAAGGCTTCTAGCCCGTGGTAAGGCCTATAGCGCCAAGGAAGAGACAAGGAGTGGATGCAGAGAGGACCAGTCTTGGTACCCTTTCAGGACCAGTCTTGGTACCCTTTCAAGGCCGGAGTTTTTTTGTATGCAGAGTGAAGACTCGTGGAAGTGATATAACAAATAATGTATCGGGACGCAACTGAACAAAAGGAACAGTAGAGAGAGGAAGGCACCAACCGCAGGATAGAAGGACAAAATAGAGGATGGGGAGACTTCGACAAACAATGGGTGTTGGCGAAGGGATGAGATGTAGGGGACACATGGTGTGGACAAGATGGATACATAAGCAAACTCTCAGAAAGGATAAAAACTGTAGATTTGGAAGGAGGGGGTTTAGGGTGGGGGTAACGAGATGAGATGTCATGGTTTTGGATGGGGATAATCTGAGAACATGGTGAACAGCTGTCGTGAAAACTTGAAGGGATTCATGCACGTGACTGGAATTCAACTGGAAAGACATGAAGGTCAGTTACATGAAGGACATGAAGGTCAGTAACATGAAGGTCAGTTACATGAAGGTCAGTTACATGAAGGACATGAAGGTCAGTAACATGAAGGACATGAAGGTCAGTTACATGAAGGACATGAAGGCAAGGATAGACAAACAGATGCACCAACAGGAGAATAAAATATGACAAGTATGGCCGATGACCTGATCGCCTTTCACAGCTACGTTAAAGAAGTCTAAGGAAAGCAACCACTACACAGACGGAGGGGGAGCATTGCAGGGAAAGGATGACCACACCACTTGTTTATGCATAATGTTGATCAGACAATCACAAACAAAACACCAAAAATTAAACCAGAGTGACAAAGCAAAGTTACTTTGTCAGATTTGCCCAAACAGCTATGGCAGCTGCGGCGGATTTCACTTCGTCCGAATGCAGCCCAGTGTCGCTGCAGACAATCTCACTATAATTCAGCAAATGTCCGTCCGAATGTACCGCAAAAACGGCTCAACCGATCGCAACGATATTTTGGGTGGGTATTCCTGGGACCCCTGGGAGTAAAATAGGCCATAATGTTTTTCCAATTTTTCAATGGCAGCAGACCCTCCTTGTGGGTTTAGGACTGTTGCGTCATAATCATCCACCATCCTGCTTGTGGTGATAGGAAGAAAAGCAGGGGCTCGAACGCTGGTGCTTGTGTTTGTGTACATCATGATTTTCAAGTACTTGTAGGGCTGCTGCATTCGGAGATGGGGTCGTAACTCCTCCAATCACGGGTTTTCGTCTGTAGGCCAGATGTTTTCCTTCATCTGTGATGGTGTCATTATTGGTCTATGGGCATTTCCTCCCACAGCCACACCACCAGGGGTTTAGGGCCCCATCCCGCCATCGTCAATGCCCTCAAAAGTCCTCAATCCTCGTCGATGCATTATCTACGAGATTCCATCTCACGTATCCATTATCGTTTGTCTTTTGACCCACAGCAGACGATTAGAAGACACGAAGACCGCAATGCCGGTGAATGCGGTCAAAACGCCAGATCATTTTATCTTGCATGAGGTACGTTTTTCCTATTTCTTTGATTATTTTAAATCATTTATTTTTCATCCGGATTTGGTACAAAGGGAATTAGTCTTAAAAATTTATTGTACGAGTATGTATGTAAATACTAAGTATGAGCAAAGGAAGGTATTTGTGAATTATTATTGCCTTCACCACAATGAGAATGTGACAATGTCTACAAAGTATGTACAATTAGTATGCGAGTAAGTCTATAAAGTCTGCATAATTAGTATGCGAGTAAGTCTACAAAGTATGTACAATTTGTATGCGAGTGAGTCTTTAAAGTCTGTACAATTAGAATGTGAGTAAGCCTATAAAGTCTGTACAATTAGAATGTAAGTAAGTCTATAAAGTCTGTACAATTAGAATGTGAGTAAGTCTATAAATTATGTACAATTAGAATGTGAGTACATCTATAAAGTCTGCACAATTATAATGTGAGTGTCTATAAAGTCTGTACAATTAGAATGTGAGTAAGTCTACAAAGTATGTACAATTTGTATGCGAGTGAGTCTTTAAAGTCTGTACAATTAGAATGTGAGTAAGCCTATAAAGTACGTACAATTAGAATGTAAGTAAGTCTATAAAGTCTGTACAATTAGAATGTGAGTAAGTCTATAAATTATGTACAATTAGAATGTGAGTACAGTACATCTATAAAGTCTGTACAATTAGAATGTGAGTAAGTCTTTAAAGTCTGTACAATTAGAATGTGAGTACATCTATAAAGTCTGCACAATTAGAATGTGAGTAAGCCTATAAAGTACGTACAATTAGAATGTAAGTAAGTCTATAAAGTCTGGACAATTAGAATGTGAGTAAGTCTATAAATTATGTACAATTAGAATGTGAGTACATCTATAAAGTCTGCACAATTAGAATGTGAGTGTCTATAAAGTATGTTCAATTAGAATGTGAGTACGTCTATAAAGTCTGCACAATTAGAATGTGAGTAAGTCTATAAATTATGTACAATTAGAATGTGAGTACATCTATAAAGTATGCACAATTAAAATGTGATTAAGTCCATAAATTATGTACAATTAGAATGTGAGTACATCTATAAAGTCTGCACAATTAGAATGTGAGTAAGTCTATAAATTATGTACAATTAGAATGTGAGTACATCTATAAAGTCTGCACAATTAGAATGTGAGTAAGCCTATAAAGTACGTACAATTAGAATGTAAGTAAGTCGATAAAGTCTGTACAATTAGAATGTGAGTAAGTCTATAAATTATGTACAATTAGAATGTGAGTACATCTATAAAGTATGCACAATTAGAATGTGAGTAAGTCTATAAATTATGTACAATTAGAATGTGAGTATATCTATAAAGTCTGCACAATTAGAATGTGAGTAAGCCTATAAAGTACGTACAATTAGAATGTAAGTAAGTCTATAAAGTCTGTACAATTAGAATGTGAGTAAGTCTATAAATTATGTACAATTAGAATGTGAGTACATCTATAAAGTATGCACAATTAGAATGTGAGTAAGTCTATAAATTATGTACAATTAGAATGTGAGTACATCTATAAAGTCTGCACAATTAGAATGTGAGTAAGCCTATAAAGTACGTACAATTAGAATGTAAGTAAGTCTATAAAGTCTGGACAATTAGAATGTGAGGAAGTCTATAAATTATGTACAATTAGAATGTGAGTACATCTATAAAGTATGCACAATTAGAATGTGAGTAAGTCTATAAATTATGTACAATTAGAATGTGAGTACATCTATAAAGTCTGCACAATTAGAATGTGAGTAAGCCTATAAAGTACGTACAATTAGAATGTAAGTAAGTCTATAAAGTCTGCATAATTAGTATGCGAGTAAGTCTACAAAGTATGTACAATTTGTATGCGAGTGAGTCTTTAAAGTCTGTACAATTAGAATGTGAGTACATCTATAAAGTATGCACAATTAGAATGTGAGTAAGCCTATAAAGTACATACAATTAGAATGTAAGTAAGTCTATAAAGTCTGTACAATTAGAATGTGAGTAAGCCTATAAAGTACGTACAATTAGAATGTAAGTAAGTCTATAAAGTCTGTACAATTAGAATGTGAGTAAGTCTATAAATTATGTACAATTAGAATGTGAGTACATCTATAAAGTATGCACAATTAGAATGTGAGTAAGTCTATAAATTATGTACAATTAGAATGTGAGTATATCTATAAAGTCTGCACAATTAGAATGTGAGTAAGCCTATAAAGTACGTACAATTAGAATGTAAGTAAGTCTATAAAGTCTGTACAATTAGAATGTGAGTACATCTATAAAGTCTGCACAATTAGAATGTGAGTAAGCCTATAAAGTACGTACAATTAGAATGTAAGTAAGTCTATAAAGTCTGCACAATTAGAATGTGAGTAAGCCTATAAAGTCTGCACAATTAGAATGTGAGTAAGCCTATAAAGTACGTACAATTAGAATGTGAGTACATCTATAAAGTCTGCACAATTAGAATGTGAGTGTCTATAAAGTATGTTCAATTAGAATGTGAGTACGTCTATAAAGTCTGCACAATTAGAATGTGAGTAAGTCTATAAATTATGTACAATTAGAATGTGAGTACATCTATAAATTATGTACAATTAGAATGTGAGTACATCTATAAAGTATGCACAATTAGAATGTGAGTGTCTATAAAGTAAGGCAGGTGGAGTGGGAGAGCAGGTGGGATGGGAGAGCAGGTGGGATGGGAGAGCAGGTGGGATGGGAGAGCAGGTGGGGTGGGAGAGTTATAAAACAAATGGACACTGCTCGGACTTCCAGGAAAGAAATAATACCGACATATTTCAAAAAGGTGGATCTCGGGTGAATTAAAGGGGGGTAGAAAAGATCAAGGTTTTGTATGGGGGAAGATAAGAGATGGTGGTGAACAGCTGTTTTAAAGACTTGGAGGGAGGAGTGGGATTGAAGAGAGTGAGGGAGTTTGTTCCAGATGTGGGAGAAAAGAGGAATGAAAGAGTGAAGGTGAGCAGAGAGTCTTAATTTGGGCAGTTTAACCATGAGGGTTTCTGTAAGATCTTGTGGGTCCTGCAGGAATATTTGGGGGACAGAGCACAGACAGAGCAGGGGGAGCTAGGCTAGAGAGGAGTCGGTAGAAGACAGAAAGACCACCAACCTGCATGTGGTGAGTGAGTGAAAGGCCCTCAAAATCGGCTTCATCACTGGAGATTCCAATGATTCTGAAAGCTTTGGTTTCTACAGCGTGAAGCCGACCGAGGTGTGAGGCAGGACCACCAGCCCAGAGGGAAGAGCAGTATTCCATCAAGCTGCTGCTGAAAGCTTTATTTGTGGTGAGGAGCTCAGGTGTGCCAAGGAAGGACTTCACAAGACGGAGGATGCCCAGTCAGCGACTGGCTTTGGTGGCCAGCTTGGAAATGTGGTTTTCCCAGGACAGATCATGGCAGATAGTGAGACTCAAAAGCTTGAGTGACAGAACTTCATGGAGAGGATTGTTGAGAAAGTAGGTGGGAGGGTTATCCAGACGGTCTTCTCGGAGAGACATCGTGAGAGTGTGAGATTTGTCAGGATTGAAAGACATGTTCCATTTGTTTGACCAGTTTGTGATATTATCCAGGTCTGCGAAGAGTGAGGAGGCTGCAGACTGCCGATCTGATGGATGAGGTGTGGGGTGGCAGAGAGTGGAGTCATCAGCAAAGCGAAACACACACACACACACACACACACACACACACACACACCTCGTTTTTTCATTTCTGTCTCTCTCATATTCACAGACACACACATACACATACACATACACATATATCCACACACACACATATATATGCACAGATATACACATGTACACATATATATATATACACACACACTGCACTGGGGAGTGCGTCATCCACTCCATACACACATATATATACACACATATATATATACACACATATATATACACACACGCACACACACACACACACACACACACACACACACACACACACACACACACACACATGCACAGATACATACACACACACACACACACACACACACACACACACACACACTGCACTAGGGAGTGGGTCATCCACTCCATACACACATATATATACACACACATATATACACACACACACACACACACACACACACACACACACACACACACACACACACATGCACACACACATACACGCACACACACACACACACTGCATGAGGGAGTGGGTCATCCACTCCATACACACACACACACATACACACACATACACACATGCAGACATAACCACACACACATACACACACTGCACTGGGGAGTGAATCACCCACGCACGGGGGTGGGGGTGGGGGGGGGTGGGTGAGGGGTAGCACAGACACTGCAACCTCAACCTTTAATTTGCCGTGTTTTTTTTCATTAAATTCATTATTGTGCTATTTCATTTGTTGTGTCTTCTTTGCATGGTGTTGGGTCCGAGAATAAACCCATGTGGCTCCGTCTGAGGTCAGCACTTCGGTCCCTCACCACACGCAACGGACCAACCACCAGTGTCTGTCTGTCTGTTTGTCTGTCTGTCCGTTTGTGAACAAGATATCTCAAAAGGTTGTGGACAGATTCAGACGAAATTTGGCAGAGATGTCGCATATGTGACAAGGACAGAATGATTAGATTTTGGTGAAGATCCAAATTCGGATCCGGCTACTAGAATTTTGAAGTGATTCTTCACCATTGGGAGATCGGGCCAAAAACGATACATAGCAGGATATCTCAAAGTTATAGATGGATTTGGACGAAACTTGTTGGAAAGGTCGTGTGTGACAAGGAAGAATCGATTCAATTTTGGTGAAGAATGTTTCTACATCATATAAATTCTGTATTGTGATTTTCTGGTCTACTCTGAGATACAAAACGTAAACTGTTCACCAGGCAGAGGTATGCTCTCTACTGAGCGCCGTTCTAGTTTATCCTTTATGTCCCCACAAATACAATCGAAAACCCTGTTATCTTAACCTACACCTGCCCTGCACTGTGCTATCTGCACCACTTGACCCAGCCTCTCCCTCCCCCTTTCCCTCCCCTGTGTCTAATACCATCCCCAGGTCGATCCTCTTTCTGTGTGACACGCTCCAAGACTGTCCCTTGTATTATATAATCCCTACTTTCATTTTTCTTACTCACCCCAAGCACCGCACATTTGTCCATGTTGAACTACATTTGCCAATCCTTTACCCAATCCATCAAAGTATCTAGACTTTTCTGAATCTGATCCTGCCCTCCATATCTGCTCTATAGTTTACCTCCAAGTTTAGTGTTATCTGAAAATTTGAAAAGCCTCCTCTTAACCCCACTATCCAATTCATGAATGTAAAGAATGAATAATAATGATCATCAAAATGATCTCTGGGGTACCCGACAATTTACAACCTCCGAGTCACAGCTTCCCATCACTAATCCAGTTATCTTCTCTGCCAGTTACTCCACAATCCAGTCTACCAACAGCCGCCGTTCTGTGTGGGCCCTCACCAGAAGCCTTTTGAAAGTCGAGTTAAACTACATCCACTGCACTCCCCTTGGTCGGCCAATGAGAAGCTGACTGAAGCTGATTTGTCAAAACTACCTTCGAGGAAAAGAACAAGACGGGAGGCTTCAAATCATGGAATGGCCGCACAGTCTCCAGACCTAAACCCATCGAGCTGGTTTTGGATGAACTGGACAGAAGGGTGAAAGCAAAGCAACCTACAAGTGCAACACATTTGTGGGAACTTCTGCAACAGTGTTTGGAAGAACTTCCCGAACAATATTTGATTTCCATTGTAGAAAGAATGCCACGAGTGTGTTCGGCGGTTTATATCTGCACAAGGTGGCTACTTTGCTGAGTCAAAAATTCAAATTAAATTTTGTTAAACAAAATGATTCTATGATTTCTTTTTTACGTCCAATTGTTTATTTGTTCGATGTTTAATTTCAGAGAACATTGAGACATTAAACTGCGTAGATTTCAACAAAAACTGGAAAAATTGAGGTGTTCTAAAACTTTTGACCGCTAGTGTACATCCTATATTTGCACGACTCTGTGTCCATACTGTTTATGTACTTTGCACCTCCCACTCCATTAAATATTATGATTAATATGGGATTATGTTTAAGTTCCCTTCTGTTTAATACGAGTAAAATCACCCGTTCCCAGTGAGGGGAAAAGTTAAAGTTGATCGATCAATTTAAATGATTTCATTCTTCATTGTGTTGCACTCTTGGTTTCACTCAGATCCAAAGCTCTTAACAACTTATACCGCCCACCTTGAAATGTTGGTGCATCATTGGGCGGCAGAGGTTGGATTTGTCTAAAAAGAGGGAAAAATGTATTTCTTTTAAATCGTGTGTTACTCCATGAAGATCTGGATTAAATCTACTTCGAAGATAACTTGAAGGAACAATAAAAAAAACTGCTTTACCTGGGTATACACAGCTTTTCAAACCCAGCGTGGGAAGCGGCCGCCGTAAACAGGAGACAGAGGAATGCACGGACAGACATCACGGTTCACAATATTGTATATTTAATAGAGAATATCATTATTAATGATGCAGCCTCTCCCTCAGGGTCTCATAGCAACGGACGACATTGCTATAGTGAGGTCCGATGGTAACTTCAGTCAACCCTGTCCACCATCCAACCACCCGCACCTTACTGATATCCCTCCTCACACAATCCTCCCATCTCAACCGCAGTCCCGCTCTTTTTCTTCTACCTTGTTCCTTCAACCTATCCGCTCTCTTTGCCATTCTCTCTTCCCCCATCCACACCGTGTCCACCCCATCTCAGCTGACATTTCACCAATCTCCTCATCAAGCCCGTCTGCACACCAATCTCCTCCTTCAGTTAATTCATTCTCATTCTATCCACCCTCTTCAATCCCACAATCCTCCTGACCCAGTTGCTCTCCCAAACCTGCAGCCTCTGTTGTTGTCTCTCGGTCAGAGCCACCATCTCTAGACCGTAAAGGTAGGCCGGCATTACACACATCAGAACTTTTCCTTTCAATCTCCTTGATATATTCCTGTCTGCCATTACTCCCTCTACCTTCCTCCACACATTCACACCCACCTGAATCCTCTTCCTCACCTCTGTCTCTGACTTACCGTCTCCGGTCACTGTTCCATCCAGATACTCAAACCTCTGTCCCTGTCTGATCTCCTTCCCCTTTGAACTGACGATTAATTTTCTCTGCTGCCTGACCCACATCACCTCAATCTTCTCCATGATCATTTTCAGTCCATGTTTCTCAAATGCCTCTTTACACTCCCCCAATAGTTCCTGCATCTCCCACCAACTCTCCACCACAACAGCAAGAGCATCGACATACAATATCCTTCCCAGAATATCTTTCATGCTCACCTTCCTGCTTACCAGCTCCATCACCATGATAAACAGGAGTGGGCTGAGAGAGCTTCTCTGCCTCAAACCAATATGCACACTGAACTCCTCGACATCGCAGGAACAACCAAAACTCTTCCCTTCATTCCCTTGTGCATCCTTTCCACCAATCTAACTTCTGCTTCCATTACTCCCATCCATCTCAGTGTTGCCATCACCATCTCTCTCGGGACACTGTCAAGGTCTTCTCCAGATCCACAAATCCAAATACAATTTCACCCTGCACCTCCAACCTCTTATCCAACAGCTGTCTCAGGGTTAACATCCCATCCATCATCCCCCTACCCTTTCTGAGCCCCTGCTGCTCTTCTCCGATCTCCTTCTCCACACTCTTCCTTATTCTCCCATCCAGAACCCTCTCCAGCACCTTCATGACATGACGAAGGAGTGTAATGCCCTGTACTTCCCCAGATCTTGATCCCTTCCATATCGGCCGAATTAACCCTGTCCTCCACTCCTTCGGAATCGGAATGTAGGCAACCCCTCACCAATAGGTATCATGGTCGGCCTGTCTCTTCTGTCTGGTCTGAGTCAACCGGACTAGGTCAAAAACCGAAAAGAGCGACAATCATGTCAGGCTTACGAAAAACGAAAAAGCATACAGTGTCAGAATGAGTCAGTACGTTTTGTCAAGGTGTTTTTAAAAGTGGAATTCCTCTCAATGTTTGTGTTTTCTGGGTTATGGTTAGTAAATAGTAATACTTCCAACAAAAAAACGCTCTTCACAAAAATCACTCAATTCTTTCACAAAAAAGTAGTTTAAAAGCCACTCAGTTCGACCTTCATCACGCCTCGACTCCCATGATGGGACCTGCTCGACTCCCACGTTCGGACCTCCGGCGACTCCCACGTTCGGACCTCCGGCGACTCCCACGTTCGGACCTCCGGCGACTCCCACGTTCGGACCTCCGGCGACTCCCACGTTCGGACCTCCGGCGACTGCCACGTTCGGACCTCCGGCGACTCCCACGTTCGGACCTCCGGCGACTCCCACGTTCGGACGTCCGGCGACTCCCACGTTCGGACGTCCGGCGACTCCTATGCTTGGACCTCCTCGACTCCCTTAAAACCTCGATGTAAAACTTTTTACAAAACACCATTAAATGATTAGCTACTTCATCGACTGGAGCATAACATACTTCACATGCAGATCCTGAATATCATTCCGAACATTAAGCCGACTCAACAATGGTTTTGACCAATCCTGGGGAAACGAGCCTTGATTATTAAAAAAAAACTCAATCCTGTTGTTCAAAATTTCCACAATCCTCTCATTCCATGTACGAAAACCATTTACCGATAAACGAAACTTTTTACACATTTTACTTACAAAATCACAAACAGAATGAACTAGAACAGCACTCAGTAGAGAGCATACCTCCACCTGGTTGGCCATATCTCCCAATGGTGAAGAATCATTTTAAAAACTCTACTTACCGGATCCGGATCCGGATGTTCACCAAAATTGAATCGATTCTTCCTTGTCAGACACCCAACTGGTCCAACAAGATTCGTCCAAATCTGTCCATAACGTTTTCAGACATCCTGGTATGTATCGTTTTTGGCCATATCTCCCGATGGCGAAGAATCACTTAAAATTTCTCGTAGCCGGATCCGAATCCGGATCTTCACCAAAATCTAATCATTTCATCGTTGTCACGTACGCTACATCTCTGCCAAATTTCGTTCAAATCCGTCCACAATTTGAGATATTTTGTTCACAAACGGACAAACAATCAGACAGACAGACAGTGGTGAAAACATAACGTCCATCCACCTTTGGTGGTGGAGGTAACAATAGAAGATCTAATAAAAATTCAATGGCCGAGTCACTGGTTCCTTATATATTTGGCTCCCAATTTCTCAAGATCCCTGATGTCGCTGTTGCTAATAATATTCAAATCCCCAGTAATTACCTGCCCACATGGATCATACAAAAAGGTGAAGAGGAACATGCACAATCAGTTGTAAAAATATCCGCAACTGCATCTATTCCAAGAGGTTAAACAAATTTACGATAATTAAACAAGAATTGGTCAACAATCTTGGTCTTGGTGAAAGTTCCAGAGATACTGTAATCACGTGACCGAGCCAGGGCCAGGAATGCCTATTAAAGTGAAGGGCGATTGCTCTTGGCATTCATTCATTCATTCGTACGCAGCACGTGGTTGCAGGTTCGCATCAGTTCTTGCAAGGGCAATGCCACAGATGCAGTGCCCCCTGTAGGTTAGAGCAGAAATTGTTAAGTGTGGGAATAGCTCATCTGCTTCAGGAAGAACACAACACCTGGCAATAGCTCACCTACTCCACGAAGGACACTGGGATTTCTAATGTCCACCAACAAATGCAAGCAGATGATGGGACACACACGGTTTCACATCGACACATTGATGCTTCGCCCCACCTGCGAAACACCGCGGTGACAGTTTATACCTGGGCCAAGATTCAAACCCAGGCTACACAGCTCAAAGGTGAGTGCGTGTATCTCCAGGCTACCTTTCCCAGACCCAATCTTGGCATTGTTGTTTCATATACAGCAGCCTGTGGCGGTTGGCTGCATCATTCTGGAAGTGCGGAAGTGCCACTGATGCCGTGCTCCTGTTTCCAGTGAGCTCGTGTACTCATTCCGCGGACATCGAAAGGATGACAGGCTGAGTCGATCCCACCTGGTTAATTCAATGGCACGGCAGGGGCTGAAACTTAAGACGCTGAGATCGTAAACCAGCCACCTGAACCGTTAAGCCAACACCTGGTTTACTCGGGGAAATGAAAACCCCTTTTTGTTTATTGCAGATGGTTCCTGCAGGTTCAGGTAGTTGAATTTAAATGACTTTTAATGATTTTCCAGTTTTAAATACTGACTTTTTAATGACTCGGCTTGAACATAAAACCGTAACTTTAAACCTGACAACAGAACCAATCTCCCTGTCATGATCGGCACCGTAATATACATAATATTGTTACGTTTGTGGGGGTACGTGACGAATTGCCATAATGGAGACAGGAATGTATCGGCTTTAGCATGGACCGTGGATGCAAAGAAGAACCTTGGTGTAATAAGTAGGGAACCTGTCCGATTAGGAGTGTTTGCATGTCTCCATGAGGGTCGTGGTTTTTGTGTTCACTTGACAGGGCTTAAGATTAATTCCCCAGTGTGTAATTGGCCCTTATGATTTTTCCCGTGTATTATTTTTACATCAATTCAGCCGGCCATTCAATGGGGTCCATTAGCCACCAACCTTCTGTCCACATTGTGGGGTCCATATCGGTTCCAGTTGCGTGGTACCACTGAGTAGGAAAACACACACGTTTTGGTGAAATGTGCAAAGGTAAGCAGTTCGAGATCCGTGCCCCAGGCATACCTGTCCATCTTGCTTTGCTGGATGTACTCATCCATGCTTGAACAACTGCTCAGTCCCGATAGCTTTTGATATGTCATTCAATATACATAATATTGAGGAACAGCACAGGAAGTAGCAATGGCTGCAGGAACATTTGTAATTTTTTTTTTTTTGTAAGATCTCGATGAAGATCGAGGCTCGTGATAGAGCTAACATTAATCACACAAAAAGTCAAACCGACACAAAAAACACAAAATAAGGGGAGCGTTAGACAAGATGGGGAGAGCGGGGGAAGGACACAAAACACAACATTTGAGAGCAGGGACATCGAGAGAACTGTGGGAGGGAGAGGGCTTGAGGGGAGGGAGGAGAGGGCTAAAACATATGGACACTGCAAGGACTTCCAAGAAGGAAGTTGGAATTTCGAAAAAGTGTATCTGGGGTGAATGAGCGGGGGTAGAAAAGATCAAGGTTTTGGATGGGGGAAGATAAGAGATGGTGGTGAACAGCTGTTTTAAAGACCTGGAGGGAGGAGTGGGATTGAAGGGAGTGGGGGAGTTTATTCCAGGGTGGGGAAAAAGGGGAATGAAAGAGTGAAGGTGAGCAGAGAGCCTAGATTTTTTTCAGTTTAACCATAAGAGGGTTGCTGGCAGATCTTGTGCGACCTGTAGGAATATTTGGGGGACAGAGCACAGAGAGGGCTGGGGGAGCAAGGCCGGAGAGGAGTCGGTGGAAGACAGAAAGACCACCTACCTGCCTGCGGTGAGTGAGTGAAAGGCCCTCAGAGATAGCTTCATCGCGGGAGATTCCAATGATTCTGAATGCTTTGGTTTCAACAGCGTGAAGGCGAGCTAGGTGTGAGGCAGGAGCACCAGCCCATAGGGGAGAGCAGTATTCCATTGAGCTGCGGATGAAAGCCTTGTATGTGGTGAGGAGCTCAGGTGTGCCAAGGAAGGACTTCGCACGACAGAGGATGCCCAGTCGGCGACTGGCTTTGGAGGCCAGATTTGAAATGTGGTTTTCCCAGGAAAGATCATGGCAGATAGTGAGACCCAAAAGCTTGAGTGACAGAACTTCTTGGAGAGGATTATTCAGAAAGTGGATGGGAGGGTTGTCCAGTCGGTCTTTTCGGAGAGACATCGTAAGAGTGTGAGATTTGTCAGGATTGAAAGACATGTTCCACTTGTTTGCCCAGTCTGTGATTTTGTCAAGGTCTGCAGAGAGTGAGGAGGCTGCAGACTGCCGATCTGAGGGATGAAGAATGGAGCGACAGAGAGTAGAGTCGTCAGCAAAGAGATAGAGAGGATTTTCAAGAGAGTCAGAGAGATCATTGATGAAGACCAGAAAAATCACAGGGCCCAGAACACTGCCTTGGGGAACTCCAGCCTGAACAGGAAGAGGAGATGAGAGAAACCCATTCAGGGCCACACGTTGACTACGACTAGAGAGGAAGTCCGCCAGCCATGCGTGGAGATTTTCATGGATACCAAAAGAGGAGAGTTTGGTGAGCAGAGCGGGGTGCCAGACCGTATCGAAGGCACGTGATATGTCAAAGGAGACTGCTCTAATTTCCTGTTTGGCATTGAGGACCTCCATCCATTGTTGAGAAAGCAGAAGCAGCATGTCCAGAGTGGAGTGTCCAGGTCTGAAACCAAATTGATGATCAGAGATCAAGCCATTGGAGAAGAGGAAAGATTTCATATCTGAAGCAATGATGGATTCCATGACTTTGCTGATAATTGGGAGAACGCTGATTGGTCTGTAGTTGCTGGGATCTGTTTTTGCACCTTTTTTATGCAAAGCGGTGATGTTGGCAGATTTCCAAGCAGATGGAAGATGACCTTGAGCAAAAGAGAGGGTGAAGAGAACAGAGAGAGGGAGTGAAAGAGCGGAAGAACATGATTTTAGGACCCATGGGCTGATGCCGTCAGGTCCAGTTGCAGAATCAGAGTCGAGGGTTGACAGAAACTTTTCCACCTTGTCAGGAGGAAAGGACACAGAGTCCAGGAGCAGCTGGGTACGACTGGGTACGGTGGGTACAGAGAGGGATGGGTTTGGGACACAAGATTTAGAGGCAAACACAGAGTTGAGGCATTCAGCTTTTTCACGTGAGGAGTCAGCCCTGTGGCCATTTGAGGTGAGGGAGGGGATGGAGGGGGAACAAACACCAGAAACAGATTTGACCAGACGCCACCAGGATTTGAAAGAGGGAGACAGATAAGAGAGTTCGGTCCTGAGAACGGAAAGATATTGCTTCCTGGCTCTCCTGAGGGTGGACACACACTTGTTTCGGGCTTTGTGAAAGGAAATGAGATTTCCTTCCGTTGGATTTGCTTTCCAGGAGACGAAAGCAAGTTGTTTCTGGGCAATAGCCTCACCACAAGATTCCGTGTACCATGGACGGGAGGAAGGGTATGACAACTGAAGACGAGATGGGATAAATCTGTGCATGAGAGAGAGCAATTTACTTTGGAAGAATTCCCAGGATGAGTTGATGTCAGAGGCAGTAGAGATGGGAGACCAGTCCAGATGATTGATGGCTGCTTGAAGACCGTGCCAGTTGGCCTGAGTGAAATGCCAGACTCGTCGACGCTGAGGAGGCTCTCTGAGAATGGTCAGAGAGATGTCCACTTTAACAAGCACATGATCAGAAGAGCCGATTGGAGCAGAAGAAGAGCAGCAGACATTTTCAGGGAAGTTAGTCATAACCAAGTCCAGAAGAGAAGATGCTCCGTTGACTGAGATCCGGGTTGGGAAATTGACAGATTGTGTCAGTCCCAGTGAGTCACAGAAGTCCTTTGCTGAAGAGCCATGGCTGGTGAGAGGGGTACGCACCCCCAGCCAACTGGCATGGTGACAGTTGAAATCACCACATATGAGGAAGAGAGAGTTGGGATGGGTCGATAGAAGTTGGTCCATATTATCAGACAGCGAGATGTAGATGGAGTCATCACTGTTTGGTGGACGGTACAACACACATATGAACAAAAGGTGGGAGCGAAGGGGAAGCCGTAGCCAAAGGTATTCCTGGGGGTGAGGTGGAGAGAGGGCAGTGCAGGGCGAGTGAGGAAGAGAGTCTTTTATAAAGATAGCAACCCCATCTCCAGGACGAGGCTCAGGTCTATCATACCGGAGGAGGAGTAACCTGGGAAAGATACCAAGGAATCAGAGACATCATGAAGGAGGAAAGTTTCTGTTAAGCAGATCACGTCTGGTTTGTCAGAAGCAACCTGTATGGAGAGATCAGTTAAGTTTGAGCGAAGGCCCCGGATGTTTGAGGTCCATAATGTTAAGGAAGAGGAAGGGGGAGCATCGGATACAGAACAGGGGGGGGAGCGGTAGGGTAAGATGTGGAAGAGGAGGAAGAGGTAGGGAGAGCTGTTGAAGGTGTGTCAGAGATTACAGAATAGCTTGGAGAAAGGGAAGAATGGGGCAGACAAAAGGTTTGATGGTGATTGGGTGAGGCGCAGTGAGGTGTTATTTGAGGAGGGGGAAGAGTGAGGCAGAAGGTTGAGGGAGAAGAAGGGGAAAGTTGGAAGGGGGAAGAAGCGGGGAGGACGCTTTGAGGAGGAGGGGTGAGAGGGGAGTCTAGGAGGGGAGGAGTGAGGGAGAGTCTCGGAGGGGAGGGGAGTGGGGGGAGTTTAGGAGGGAAGGGGCAGGGGGGGAGATTTGAAAGGGATGGGTGATGGGGAAGATTTGGGGGGGAGGGGCAAGGGGGAAGATTTGAAAGAGATGGGTGATGGGGAAGATTTGGAGGGAAGGGGTGAGATTGGATTTTGAAAAGTGTACGATTAATGGGAAACGAACATTTATTGCAAAATGAGTTTCTTGAGACATTCGAGTCAAAAATACATTTGAGGACGCTGAAGGATGGGTGGAGTTCTGGAGAGTTTAGGGAATGAATGAAAGATGCACTGTAAGAGATGGAATTTTTTTTTGGAATGAATAGATTTGGTGAGCAAGTCGAAAGCATCCTTTTATAGAAGAAGAATAAAAAAGTGTTATAGAATATGACAAAATAAAGTTCTTCAGGGGACAGATGAAACATTTTTTAACAACGTGATCACGTGATCACGAACAACGTGGTCAAAGAACGAACGAACAAATAAGAACGAACAAACGGATAAGAACAGGGAAGGAAAATATTTTTTTTGTTGTTTTTTTTGAGATTTTAAAACAAGGAAGTATGGGGTGAAAAGACCGTGAAAAACAGAGACCGAAAGTAATTTGCAGCGCGATCGAAGAACCGCTGAGACAAAAAAAAAGCCTCAAGCCAAGGGCTGACACGGTAGCCTACTAGTACTACACTAGGCCTCAGAATACACGATACGAAAAAAACGACGATTCTGTACACAGGTATGAAAAACCAACACCGAGAAACCTATTAAAGTCACCCCAATAGGTACATACACCGAAAGAAAGATACAGATTCGACAAAAACACAATTGTGAAAAATTACTTAACTTCGAAAGCGTGCGCGCGGGGACAGCTTTGAAGAGACGTGATGACCAATCTTGCGCATGCGCAGATCCGCGACGCGCTCTCTTGCCTCTTGCCCCCCACGCCTTCCTCTGCCCTTGACTCTCTCCTCTTGGTTCCGGACTTTGGTGGAAGACAGCGGTGCACGGACATTCTTCTCATTAGGCTTCATCGTGGCGGTCGTGTTCCGAGATCTTGCCAGTGTTAGTCGGGACGAGGCGGAAGAGCTGTTGTTTTGCCGACGCGCTTGGAAAGCAGGCTGTGCACCTGCCATTCGAGACGGACCGCGAGGCCTTGTTCCCGCCAAGGCAGAAGCCGCGTCCGGACTGCGCAATCGAGGCCTGACGAATGCTGACGACGCACCAAGCAAGTTGAACTAAATGCCATAATTACACTATTATTTTTCAGTTCTTGAATTCCCCTCTGTCTGTGTACGGTGTCTGTTCTGGGAGCGCTCCATATAGGAATTTTATTTTTCTTCGCGTTTTTCTTGTTACCGGCATTCCGTTTTAATAAATCCTTTTGTTATTTTTTTTGTACATTTCTAAATCCGTGTTTGTTTGAGTTTATTTTCTGCAGGTTTGGGGACTGCGGCGGGACCACAGGTAAGCTCTTCAGCTTAATCTTCTTCTTTCTTCCTTCCGCGCATATATATAGTTAAATCCGCATTTGATCATCACCTTCTGAGTTAAAAGCTCGCTATTGGCCATCCGCAACTCTCCTGGTGTTAACTTGGAGGGAATCACACGACAATATAAACAAATGTGACAAAATGCAATATGGAACATTTGCATAAACTTTACTTCACTGTGTTCTCACAAATTAGGCATTGGATGTGTTGTAATATACACCATAATGCAGCAATAAAATAACCCTCGCTTTACCCTTCGGTCACCCAGGAAGTACCCCATACCCCCTCCAAAAGGCTGCATGTACCAATTGGTCTGAATTCGGACATGGAATGGAAGTTATGAAGATTTGTATCCTCATTCTACTTTATCTGCTGTTCCTATTAACTTTGCGTCCCATTGAGCACGCCATTCATCTGCGTGCAGCAAACTCGCACCCAATCGCCATCCCTGGAACTCCAGGCCATGGCTCAGGTCTGACCATATGGCGCATGCTTCCGCACCGCTTTGGTCAACCAACTGCCAACCTGCAAATACACAATACAGTACTTACTGTACACCCTTAAATTCAAAGAAAGCACCGAAAGGGTTTCCATCATGGAATAGATCATCTTGTAGCGGTTACCGCTGGATGCACACAATCGCCTTGCACCGGCCAGAACACGGCCAGACGCGCCTCTCCCGGGCATGCCCGCTATCGCCTTTCCAGGGCTCGCCCAGAGCGTCCGGGCATGCCCGCTATCGCCTTTCCAGGGCTCGCCCAGAGCGTCCAGGCATGCCCGCTATCGCCTTTCCAGGGCTCGTCCAGAGCGCCCGGGCACGCCTAGCCTCGACTTGCCAGGCCGCAGCCAAACACGCCCGGGCAGGTCCAGACTCGCCTTTCCAAGGCTCGCCCTTGACACCCGGGCATGCCCGGTATAGCTTTTGCCGGGCAAACTTCCCGACATAAATGTGTATATATATTGCTGCCCGATAAACGGGCTTTTGGTCAGAATACCTGAGCTGTTTTGTTTCAATAAAGCAACTCGGACGAATTCCGTCTTTGGTCACGTCAATTCTTTCGACTCGCGTTGGAGCGCCGCTCCTTCAATCTGAGTGTTGATTTGTATCACGTTGGTAATCAATTTAACCATTGGAATGATGTTCAAAATCATTGCATTTGTTTATACATACAGGTACGAAGCTCATGGAGGATAGGAATAACAATGAGCAAAGGGTAAACACAAAATGGGGCTAGCAGAAAACAGGACAGAACGTATGGCTACATCACGGCAAAGGTGGAATTGTGTGTGAAAGATGGGAACAACATCTCAGTAGATGTTGTAAAACTCAGAGGAAGTAGTGGGAAAGACCATGATGTGGCGGAGGGCAACAAACTTAAAATCCTGGAGGGAAGAGTTTGAGATAACAGACTCAGGAAGACAGTTTCACAGGAAAGAGAAGAGGGGGGTGGGGGCGGAGAGGGATGAATAAATGGAGGTGATTGTTAAGTTTAGACTTGAGGAGGATTACAAGGCAAGGGTTTCTGATAGAACACATACGATTTGTGGGGGAAGCGGATGGGGTAGAAGTTGGGTGGAGAATGGAGAGAAGAGGGCATCAGGAAGAGGGCAAGGGCTAGAACAGAGCCAGTAAAAAATGGCAGGGCCAATAACCTGTCTGCAGTGAACACGAAACAGGAAGCCGAGTCTCAGGGAAATGCTTCCCTGAGACTCAGCTGAAGAAGTACTCAGCAAAGACATCGGAATGGATTTGGCGAATCAATAGGAGATTGAGAAAGAAAGGTAGAATACAAATAAAGACAGAAGAGATATAAAAACGAGAAAGAAGGTGAGCATAATGCTTTTTACAGCCTCAGCATACCTTAAAATGAGTGGTTGATCCAGTTGCAGGAAAATAAGTGTTCAAATGGGAAAAGCCTCAACAGAAATGAATCAGCAATTCAATACAACATATCTACAGGGAAGAACCATGAGAGAGAGAGAGAGAGAGAGAGAGACAGAGAGCCAGAGAGACAGAGAGACAGAGAGAGAGAGAGAGACAGAGACAGAGACAGAGACAGAGAGAGAGAGAGAGAGAGAGAGGGAGAGAGAAAGACTGACTGACTGTTTCTTCCTTTTATTACAAAAGTGAAAAAGATCAGTTATGTACAGTCACAAAGAAAAAATGAATGAATGAATGAATGAATGATCGTTTTAAGGCCATTTTTCCCCGCTAGAGCGGGGGTTAGCCTTGCGGGCCCCATGACAATCATGGTTCCCTGTTTGAGGCAATGTTTTTATGGCCGGATGCCCTTCCTGACGCCAACCCTTGGTCACGCTCTTACGATGCGCAGGGATACAGTGTGCCTATTCTGAATCGGGGTACACACCGTGATCATTCATCCCAGCAAGCTGGTACTCAATTTGCCGACTTCGGAAGGATGACAGGCTGAGTCCACCCCCCTGGTGTAAATTCAGCGATCACCCGGGATTCGAACCCAGGATCCTAGGATCCCAAGCCGGCACCCTAACCGCTAAGCCAACGCCAGGCTGTACAGTCACAAAGAAAGAAACACAATAATTAAAATGGTCTCAAGGAGAAATTATTATCAATCATCATCAAGTTTGCATATGACGTCATTAAAAACCCACTTTTCTTTAAAACATGTTAAATTCTTGTTCATTTTTAAAAAACGGTACCCGCCATCGAAGACTCGGGTGCTCAGAAAATGTTTTTGCGTATAAAATTTTAACGTACGCGTTGTACAAAGTTTTCTTTGGAAAGGAAGGAAGGGATAATGCAGTATCATCAGGGCTGTTCAGGCCAGGGGACAGATTAAGTGGCGGGCTGAAGACCAGGAGTTTGGGGAAGTCACCTGTTGTTTCCTTGGGGGAAGGTCCAAGTTCCTCGCAGGTATTACGATACGTTGTGGATATCCCTTGAAGGAGCCGAAAGATGATCCTGACAGATTTTATTCCAGTTTTTTGTGCCACAGCAGCAGCACTCAACCAGCAGCTCCCAGACTCTGTCATGAGGTCTTTTACTCGCAGCAGCTTGGCATCAACAAAACGTTGAACGAGTCCCCTATTATTTAAGCTGTTTTCCAGGGAGGGGTTGTAGCATAGGGGTTCATTCAACAACATTTCCATGTTGTATGTTGCCATTTCACAGGAAAAGGACAGGGCTTGCCAGGCGTTCATCACCCCTTGGTAAAAGGTGGGCAGCAAGGATAAATCGATTTGATGAGGGTTCATCAAGAAAAGTTCTCGGCAGTAGCCCAGCTTGCATGTAAGCTGCAATATGCAGTTAGCCAGAGGCCTCCAGAGTAGGGCTTCATCTACATATATAAGTTGGCGAACGATATGAAGCCGGAAGACCATAATCCGGCTGCGGATATCAATGAGACCTTGGCCACCTTCAGTAAGTGGTAAGTATGCCACGGCGGGTTGGAGCCAGTGTTTCCCGCTCCAGAAAAAATCGACAATGCTCTTTTGGAGTGTGATAAGAAGGCTCCCGGGCGGTTGTAGGCATATCATCTTATGCCATAGCATAGAGGCGACAAGATTGTTAATGACGAGAGTTCTTCCGCGGTAAGAAAGTTGAGAAAGAAGTCCTTTCCAACGGGCTATTTTTGCCATTACCTTGTCCGGTAATCCGACCCAGTTCTGCTGCTCAAAGGTGTTGTCTCCTAGGAAAATACCGAGGTATTTGATGCCATTTTTCTGCCAGTTCACTCCTCCTGGCAGGACAATTGGCGGGCAGTCTCCAGGTCCTATCCAAAGGGCTTCACTCTTCTTCCAGTTCACCTGGCCTGAACAAGCCTGACAATATGTCTTTAATGCCTGAGCCACCGCAGTGACGTCAGCACTATTTTTTAAATATAAACACAAACATCATCTGCATAAGCAGAGACTTTTAGCGGTGTGGTAAAATTGATCCAGTGAAGCCAGAAATGTGCGTACGTAATTGGGGCAGAAGAGGTTCGATGGCAAGAGTATAAAAGTCCAGATAGCGGGCAACCTTGCCGTACTCCCCTTTGCACAGCAATGGGGCTGCACAATACTTGATTAATTTTAAGAACACTGGATATATTACAATACAAAAGCTTAACATTCGAGATAAAAAAGGCCCAAAACCAAAATTCTCCAAAACTCTAAAAAGGTACATGTGGTCAATACAATCAAAGGCTTTTCCTTGGTCAATGAAAAACAGACCAACATTCTGATTAAAATTGTTACAAAACCGAATGGTATCATGGATAAGAAAGACATTATTAAAAATAGTACGTCCAGGGATACAAAAGGATTGATGTTCTCCTATTAGTACATTCATAAAAGGTTTCATTCGATTGGACAAGGCTTTGGCTAAAATTTTATAATCTGTACATAAAACAGAAATAGGATGCCAGTTCTCTATAAGTTGAGTGTCCGCTTTCTTAGGAATTAAAGTGGTGACTGCTCTCCGGCAACTCCACGGCAGTTGTCCGTCCTCTAAACATTCATTCAATACCTGCAGTAGGTGAGGTCCAATGGCGTCCCAAAAACACTGGAAAAATTCGCTAGTCAGCCCATCCAGTCCAGGGGCTTTATCGGGCTCCAAGGCCTTCAAGGCAGCGGTGAGCTCAGGTAAACTAAGAGGATCCTCCAACTGCTGCTTCTGATCCTCCGCCAATGTTGGAAGGTTAGAAATAAGTTCAGATATTGCCTCCTGGTTAATGTCATACCGCATAAACCGTTGTTTAAAATGTTTCCGGGCACATTCCCTGATTCTGCCATCTTCATAAAGGAGTTCCCCATCATCCAGCAAGCGTGTAATCATTGACGAAGAGGCCCCCCTTTTGAGGCTGAAGAAGAATTTGGTTGGAGCATCAAAGTCATGTATGTACCTCATCTTCAGGCGCAATAAAGCATTTTGTGCTCGCCTTTCAGATATGGAATTCAGTAAGGCCGTTTTTCCATGAATTTGCTGCCTCATTTCCTGGTAGCTCACACTTGCAATTCCCTGGAGCTGTTCCTGTAATTCCAGGATTTCATCTTCAAGGAAGGTTGTGGTTTTTTTTTCGTCTTGAAAACCATACGCACGATATTGTTGGCAGAACAGTCTGATGTGCGTTTTGGCATTATCCCACCATTGTCTGAGGTTTGGGAAATTCCCTTGGGAGGCAACCAGGATATTCCAAATTTCCGGAAAAAAGTCCTTAAAGGTACTATCATCAAGTAAATTATTATTAAATTTCCAAAAAGCACTCTGGTGCTTCGGGCAGGGGGCAGAAATTTTGAGAAATGTTGCGCTGTGGTCCGAGAATCCTGATGGGCAAATTTGGGATGACAGAACAAGGCGTTCAAGCGGAGGATTAACATAAAACTTGTCCAAGCGAGCAAGTACAATATTATTCTGAATGCATCGACACCATGTGTATTGCCTGATTGATGGGTGCTGTACCCGCCATATATCTGTGAAATTCATTTGTTTTAAAAATTTGATGAGGGGGGTTGTGGCGGCAGGATGGGGGCTCTGCACCGTTCCTGTCTAGTTGGGGTTGGAGGGTGCAATTAAAATCTCCACCAATACAAACATGATTGTCTTGGTCTTTTAGGGCATTTTGGCTGTCGAGGGAAGTTAGGTGTGTCCCAAGGTTATTTTTAAAATCTCGCCGTGCTACAGGCGTACTTGGGGCATAGATATTTAAAATAGTATAAAATTTTCCACAGTAGTGGAATTCTAGGGATGCTCGAGATCCCTTTTGTATTTCGTTAAATTTAAGCAATGAAGGCGAAAAGGAAGGGCTAAGAATTATTGCTATACCGCCTTTACGGGAGTCACTGTTACTAAAAAAGGAAAGGCCAGGGAAGAGCCTACACCACTCTGCGACACAGCAGTCGTTGGCATGGGTCTCTTGTAAAAGGGCAATGTCAACTTTCTTCTGTAATAAAAAAATTCTTACTTGAACTTTACGGACAGAGCTACATCCTCCGTTAATATTCAAGCTACAAATCGAAAAACTCATTACAAACACATGGAGGAGTGACAACCACTCAATTTTTTGATAGCAGTTCATTCTTAGCTTTTTGTATACATTTCTTTAACCGGTGACGTTGGGAGGAATTTAAATTAAAAACATGGGGCCATTTTACCATCAATCTAGCGGAATGTATAAAATCAGGTAGCTCCGGAAAAAAGGTTCCTATAACAACATTCCTTTTTCGGAATGTGCCCTTAAAAAACCTTTTTATCTCAGAGGGAGGGATTGGAGGGGTTCCCTCTTCCTTAAGGCCGCCACATTCACTAACAGAGTCATCTATATCAGATGGCTCAGATGATGATTCATACTGGTTTTCATCATTTATTTCCTCACCATCATCACATCCCTCCACATTATCGGATGGGGCATAGTCCATAGAGGGAAGGGATGGGGAGGCAGAGAAATGAGCCATCTTCAGGGGAGGGGGAGGTACTAATTTTTGTGGTTCAACCATATCAGTTTCTAGGTCAGTAGACAAGGGCGAGAATTCATCCACATCTATGTCCTCCAATACAGAGAAACGATTTTCTGTGACGAGGGACAAATCTGGGGCAGGGGGGAGGGGCTGTCGGTTTTCAGTTGTGGGTTTTTTAAAGAGATGACCGTTTTCATCTGTTGTTTGCAAATGTCTTTTTCCTTTTGGGCAGACAAATTGAAACTCGTCCTGGTTAGTGGGGAGAGATTGCAGGGGATTGGGGGGGGGGGGGGAGGGAGGGAGGACGTAATCATCGGGGTAAAGCGCGGCGTTACGCGCGCTGCTTGTGAGCAAGGAGGAAGCGGACAAGCGGTAACTTGTAAGAGTCTTTATTCAAGAGCTCACTGTAACACTCAGCTGCTCAGGGCTGCGCGCCCCGTGTATATCGTGAGGCCACGCCTCTCTCCCGGGCGTGGCCCACCCCCACTTGGTGTGCGGGGTGATGTCACCACGTCAGTGCTTTCGTGTCCGCCACACGCGCCCCCCCAGAATCCCCGCGCACCTGAAGGGTCAGTTTGCGGGGCAAACGGATGACCCGGCCGAAGCGCCCCCTGGCGACTGGCGGCGTCTGGGATGCAGGGATGCCATCTGGAATGCCTCCGGCTGCCCCTGGGATGGGTGCAGGACCGGGGGGCGGTGTGGCGGCGGGGCTGGGCGGTGCCGGGGGTCCGCCCGCAGGGGGGCGGCCCCGACGCGGGGGTCGGGCCACCGGCGGTGGATGGTCCACGTCGAGGTGGGCCGGCTTGAGGTGGTCCACAGAAACGCGGTCAGGAGTACCGCCGATGTCCAGGGTGAAGTGCTTCACCCCGGTCTCCAGCACGCGGAAAGGCCCGTCGTACGGGGGCCGCAGTGGTGTCCGATGGGCATCGTGGCGGACGAAGACGTACTCCGCCGTGCGAAGCTCCGGGGCGACGTGCGTCGGTGGGTGCCCGTGGCGTGCCGTCGCCACCGGGGCGAACCTCTGGGCGGTCTCCTGCAGAGCGGAGCGCTGCTGTGCCGCGGACCATGGTGCCGTGGAGTCGGCGAGGAACTCGCCCGGCACCCGCAGCGGTTGCCCGAAGACCAACTCCGCCGCAGATGCGCGCAGGTCCTCCTTGGGCGCCGCCCAGAGGCCCAGCAGGACCCAGGGGAGCCTGTCGACTCAGCCGCCGTCGCGGAGGGTGGCCCGGAGCGCGGCCTTCAATGAGCGGTGAAATCGCTCACACAGGCCGTTAGCCTGGGGGTGGTAGGCCGTGGTTCGGTGCAGCCGGACCCCGAGACCCTGCGCGACCGCCCCCCAGAGCTCTGAGGTGAACTGGGGGCCGCGGTCGGACGAGATGTCTGAGGGGGCACCGAACCGGGCAACCCAGGTGGCGATGAAAGCCTGCGCGACGTCCGCAGCCGTCGTCGACGCCAAGGGCACGGCCTCCGGCCACCGGGTGGTGCGGTCCACCATGGTGAGGACGTGGGTGACACCCCGCGAGGGGGGCAGAGGTCCCACCAGGTCCACGTGGACGTGGTCAAACCGGCGTTCCGGCACCGTAAACGGGGCCAAAGGGGCCTGGGTGTGCCGGTGCACCTTGGCGCGCTGGCACGCGAGGCACGTCCTGGCCCAGCCGCGGACGGCCTTCCGGAGGCCATGCCAGACGAATTTGTCGGCGATCAACCTTTGGGAGGCCCTCGCGCCCGGGTGGGACAGGCCGTGGATGGCGTCAAACACCTGGCGCTGCTAGCCCGCGGGCACGATGGGGCTACACCGCCCGAGGGAGACGTCGCACAAGAGGGCCGCGCCCGCGCCGTCGAACGGCACCTCGGTGACGCGGAGGCGCGTGACAGCGGTCCGCAAGGCCTGGACGTCGGGGTCAGCGGCCTGGTCCGCTGCCATCCGGGCATAGTCGATGCCGAGGTGGACTGCGTGGGCGACGGCCCGGGAAAGGCAATCCGCCACCGGGTTGTCCTTCCCCGCGACGTGCCGGATGTCCGTCGTGTACTCGGACACGGCCGAGAGGTGACGCTGCTGCCGGGCCGACCACGGCTCGGTGACCTTGCCCATCGCGAAGACCAGCGGCTTGTGGTCGACGAAGGCCGTGAACGCACGGCCCTCGAGCAGATGGCGGAAGTGCCTGACCGCCAAGTGAAGCCCGAGCAACTCGCGGTCGAGGGTACTGTAACGGCGATCGGGCGGGCGAAGCTGCCGGCTAAAGAACGCCAGCGGTTGCCAAGCTCCACGCACCCATTGCTCGTGCACCGCGCCCACCGCGTAGTCCGAGGCGTCGGTGGTGAGGGCGATCGGCGCATCGGGCGCCGGGTGCGCGAGCATGGTGGCGTTAGCCAAGGCGAGCTTCGCGCCCGTGAACGCCGCGTCCATCTGCTCGGTCCAGGTGACGTCGCCTTTGCCCGGCTTACCTCGGAGAGCTTCGTGCAGGGGGCGCAGGAGCTGGGCGATACGGGGCAGGAACCGATGGTAAAAGTTCACCATGCCCAGGAACTCCTGCAGCCCCCTGATCGTGCGGGGGCGCGGAAACCCCTTCACCGCCTCCACCTTGGCCGGCAGGGGGACGGCTCCGTGCCTGGTGACGCGGTGCCCCAGAAAATCGAGTTCGGCGACGCCAAACCTGCACTTTGCAGGGTTCACAATCAGGCCATGCTGGCCCAGGCGTTCGAAGAGCGTGCGGAGGTGGTGTAGGTGCTCTTCGCGGGACGCGCTGGCGACGAGGATATCGTCCAGGTAAAAAAAAAACCCACCGTTTAGAGGCCATTTTTCCCCGCAAAGCGGGGGTTGGCCTTTTTCGGGAACCGTGGTTGTTGTTGTTTTTTGGTCCCCTTTTTGAAGCAACCATCGCACATCGCATGTGCGACATCGCATGTGCGACATCGCATGTGCGACATCGCCAATTCGTCCAGGTAGACGTATACAAAATCCAAGTCGCGCAGGACGCTGTCCATCAGCCGCTGGAACGCCTGAGCCGCATTCTTCAGACCGAAGGGCATCCGCAGGAATTCGAAGAGTCCGAACGGCGTGATGACCGCCGTCTTCGGGACGTCCTCCGGCCTGACGGGGACCTGATGGTAACCGCGTATGAGGTCCACCTTCGAGAAGAAGGACATGCCCGCCAAACGGGTGGAAAAGTCCTGAATGTGGGGGACGGGGTAGCGGTCGGGGGTGGTGGCGTCATTGAGACGGCGATAGTCCCCGCACGGTCGCCATCCCCCGCCGGGCTTTGGCACGATGTGCAGCGGCGACGCCCAAGCACTCTCCGAGCGCCGAACGATGCCGAGTCGCTCCAGGGCAGCGAACTCCGCTTTTGTTACCGCCAGCTTCGTCGGCTCGAGGCGGCGTGCCCGGGCGTAGACCGGTGGCCCGACGGTGGGGATGTGATGGGCCATCCCGTGCTTGATGGCCCCCACCGAGAAGGTGGGCCGCGTGAGGGCCGGGAAGCCGGCGAGGAGGCGGGTGAATTCGTCCGCTGCCAGAAGCGTACAGATCAACGTGGCCGGAACCGAACCGTTCAGCAAGCCGCTTGGCAAGCCGCGCCGCTCAGTGGGCTGCTCGACGAGCTGGGCAGCGCACAAGCGAGCGAGCTGAACGTCTCGGCCTGGACAAGACGTCTGTGCTTTACGTCGACCAGGAGCCCATTTGCGCACAGGAAGTCCGCGCCAAGCAATGCCATGGGCACGTCGGCGGTGACGAACGACCATCGGAAAACCTGCCCTCCGAACCGCAGAGAGAGGCAGCATTTTCCGTACGTACGGATGGGCGTCCCGTTTGCGGCAAGCAGCGCGGGGCCCCCGCCCGCGGCGTGCTTGTCCGACGTACCGGCAGGAATGACACTCACCTGCGCTCCTGTGTCGCACAGGTAACGGCGCCCGGATAAGGTGTCCGTGATGAACAGCAGGCTGTTCGAACCGCCGGCGCTCATTGCCACTATCGAGCGACGGCCCGGGCGTTTCCCGACCTGTCGAAGGAGCATGGCGGATGACACTGTCGAGCCTCGTGGCCGAACCTGGCGTGGAACCGGCACCAGGTGGTGGAGCTGGAGGAGCGCGGCTGGCTCCGCCAGGCCGGTGGAGCCGGCGGTTTTTGCCGCGGCGGTGGGCGGGGCGTGGCGGCGGCCACGATGTGCGTATCAGCATGCTGTGTATGCTGTGGAAGCTGATGCTGTGGATCAGCATCGGCCTCGGGATCCACAAGGTGGGCCGCACCGACTCTCGCCCGCGTGTCCGAAGCCGCGAAGTACCTGTCCGCCACGGCGGCCAATGCTCGGGGTTTCGTTAGCACGGTCCCGGCCAACGCGAGGCGTACCTGTGCTGGAAGTTGGCGACGGAAAAGCGCCCGGAATAGAGAACCAGGGGCTTCGTCGCCCAACAGTGACAGCATATGGTCCATTCGGACCGACGGGCGCGTGTCGCCGAGCTCGGGGAGATCCAGGAGGCGGTCGGCCCGTGCGTCCTCCGTGAGGCCGAACATGGCTAGGAGCAGCCGCTTGAGTGCCTCGTACTTGTGGCCGTCCGGTGGGTGGCGAAGGACGGGCACAACTCGAGCGGCCGTGCCGGGCCCGAGGGAGGCGACGACGTGGCAGTAGCGCGTGTCGTCGTCGGTGAGGCGCCGAAGCTGAAACTTGGCTTCGGCTTGGACGAACCAAACTTCAGCCTGGGCCTCCCAAAATTCGGGAAGTTTAACCGACATCGCGTTGTTGGCCATGGCAATGGCGTCGTGTTTGGAAGGATCGCTATGGCAGATCCAACGTCGAGGGTCACCAGTAAAGCGCGGCGTTACGCGCGCTGCTTGTGAGCAAGGAGGAAGCGGACAAGCGGTAACTTGTAAGAGTCTTTATTCAAGAGCTCACTGTAACACTCAGCTGCTCAGGGCTGAGCACCCCGTGTATATCGTGAGGCCACGCCTCTCTCCCGGGCGTGGCCCACCCCCACTTGGTGTGCGGGGTGATGTCACCACGTCAGTGCTTTCGTGTCCGCCACAGGGGGAGGATTTCCATCGGCTACCATGGAGAGAGAGATAGGATCAGTTGTAGCAGGAAACAAGCTGTGATTTAACGCTGTCGCCTGGGGGGGGGGGGGGGGGAGGGGGGGAGGTCTATTATTGACAAGAGATGGCTGCAATTAGTTCCTGCAGTAGAGGGGGGGGGGCCGTTTCAAGGGGAGGGGAGGGGGTATGGCGGGGATGCTTGGATCGGTGGTAGGAAGGCTTGGGTCGTTGGGTCGGTGGTAGAAAGACTTGGATCAGTGATAGGAACGTTTGGGTCGGTGGTGGGAAGGCTTGGGTCGGTGGTGGGAGGGCTTGGGTCGGTGGTGGGAAGGCTTGGGTCGGTGGTGGGAGGGCTTGGGTCGGTGGTGGGAAGGCTTGGGTCGGTGGTGGGAAGGCTTGGGTCGGTGGTGGGAAGGCTTGGGTCGGTGATGGGAAGACTTGGGTCGGTGGCGGGAAGGCTTGGTTCGGTGGTGGGAAGGCTTCGGTCGGTGGTGGAAGGGTTTGGATCGGTGGTGGGAAAGTGGGGGGCTTGCTTATTCCCGGTTCGGAGGGGAGGTTGTACTTGTGGAGAATTCTCTTTTCGGGGACAGTCATGCTTAACATGCCCAACTTGTCCGCAACCAAAACATTTTAAAACGTTGGTGGACACGTAAACTGTATATTCATTCTGTTGATGCTTTAATTTTACTATAAGGTTTAAATCCTTCTGGGAATCTTTTAAAATCATAAACACCTGCCGCCGGAATGAGACCACGTGTCTTAAATCGTTGTTCCGTGACCCGAAGGGAATCATGGAGATACGAGACACGATGGTACCGTATCGGGATAACTCTTTAATTAATACATCGTCAGATACAAATGGGGGACAATTGGACAACACGACTTTTATTGCTGGGCTATCAAGTGGGGAAACCATAACAAATAAACCTGGATCGATTGTCAAACCCTGTTCGACAATTTGTGGGACACAATCCGCGTCGGACAAAAAAATAACGATCCGCTTGTTCATCCGTGAAGCGGCAACAACCTTGTCGATCCTGACAACACGACCGGTTGCGAGGACAACGTCCTCGACACTAACCTCACGTTCCGGAGGTACACAAAAGAACCCGTTCTTACGGGTCAGGCTCTGAAAGGCCGTAAACCGAGACAGTGCAGCTGCCATGCTGGAAAAGCTGCACTTACAACCCCCTCCCCGACTCGGGGAGGGTGAATATATAATATAATCTTCCCTACCCGAACTCCGGGGATGGGAAGTAAACAGATCGCTCCGATTTCCCTAACTTCGGGAAAGGGAGGCAACAAAACAAACTGAAAGAAAGATAAACGAAAGGAAAAAAAGGAAATAGAGGTTTAAGATGAAGGAGCAAACACCGATAGGGCGACGCCCAAAAACGACGAACCCTTACCAGCAATCACCCTGTGCTCTCCGGCTCTCTCTCCCGTCTCAACATATATGGGAATCACGGGGAAAAAAACACAGACACAGGGACACAGAGGGGTGAACGGGGGGTGGGAAGGGAGCAACAACACAGAGCACTCACAGGCCTCCACAAGCAGACGCCATGACAGTACAACCAGCATACAAACGGCCAGTAGGTGGCGAGAGAGAGACAGAGAGAGAGAGAGAGAGAGAGAGATACAGAGAGACAGAGAGACACAGAGACAGAGACAGAGAGAAAGAGAGACACACACAGAGAGAGAGAGACACACACAGAGAGAGAGAGAAAGACAGAGAGAGAGAGAGAGAGAGAGAGAGAGAGAGAGAATTTGAATTTGCAACACCATTTATTTCACAAAAAAACACACCAGGTCAAGTTACATTTTTACAGGAGAGAAAAAAATAGAAAAAAACAACAGTTCTTAATGTTAAAAAGAAAAGCACAAATTCGATTCATTCACAACACATAAGGCTTCATTGATACACCATTTGCATTCAAAGAGTTTGACATTTTCATTCGCCACATAATAATCAAACTCTAACCTTATTCTTGCAGACACCAGCCCTTTAAACATAGGTACAACATCGAACCCATGCCCATTATCAATTTTAATTTTCCTCGATTTATATATTGAGTATTTTGCTACAGCAGCTAAGAAGTTTAGGAGGACACCAGAGTCCTTGCAGGAGGGTCTGAAAGATACACCAAAAATAAAAGAATGTGAAGTAAAAGGAAAAGACAACTGATCAAAAAGGTGTGTGAGAATCAAGAAAAGAGGTATTAGTCTTTCGCATTTCACATAGGCATGAAAGAGATCCTCCTTCTGTACACAGAAGGGGCATGCTACTGGCACTGAGCTGTCAAGGTGATGAACAAAGGTGTTCGTAGGGAGAGCCCAATGTGCTAGTCTCCACTGGATATCTGCGAGGAACCCGTAAATAGGTAATTTGTACATATTAGGCCACAGTGGCGTGGCAGGAGACCCTGGCCCTAACCTTTCGGACCACAAGGCCACTCTTGTTACTCCGGAGAAGGGTGATGCTTGGTTTTCTCGAAGGAGCTTGTGAATACCAGCCTTTGTTGCCAAATGAAAAGGAGAGACAAGTTCACCATTCGACTGGAGAGCTGGGAGCACCTTAATTTCAGGGAAAGACAGCCGAACATCCTCGACATTGTTTATACCTTCCCAGCCAATATTTAACTCCTTAAACTTCCTCTTGACGATGCGTATAATTTGGCTGACAATACGCACGGATCTTAAACCAAGAATGGCCGCCACCCTGCCAGCAGACATCCATTTTGTCCCAGATGTATCCCTCAGGTCACAAACTTTGCCAATTCCTCCTTGAGTAAATTTCCTAATCAAAGTCGGACTATGAGGAATGCATGGAAAAAAACCGTTATAGAAAATAGGCTCTTGGATAAACATCCGGCAATTATAAGCCTCAAGGCAACGATGAACCCCAAAACCTTTCCAAACTCTCAGCAAACCCTGATAAAAAGTTGGGATTGAAACTAAGCTGACACGGTCAAGGTTCACCAGGAACAAGTGCCTATCATAACACAGGCCTCCCGCTTGTTGCAACAAGAAAAACGCAAATGAGCGCCAGGGCAGCTCTTCAGCATACAACAGACGTTGCACAGACTGTAGGCGAAAAGCCATAAGCCGGGTGGACACCTCCACAATTCCATGTCCACCCTCCTTCCGAGGATGGTACAGTATTTGCGGCCGAAGCCAGTGGTATCCATTCCAAAAGAAATTAACCAAGACCCGCTGGATGGCTGGTATCAACTCCTTGGGTGGCTGCAAGGCAATTAGTTTATGCCATAATCTTGCTGCTATCAAGTTATTTATAACAAGAGAGCGGCCTTTATAAGAAAGAGATCGCAGCAGTCCTTCCCATCGTTTCAACCGGTGTGTAATTTGTTCAATCATTCCTTCCCAGTTCTTCGTTTCTACTTCCTGGTTGCCGAGATAGACACCAAGATATTTGACTCCATCTGTTTTCCACTCTAGATTATGTGGGAGTGACGGTGGCAGTGTTAAAGAAAGGTTATCTGAACCGCACCATAAGGCTACACTCTTGCCCCAATTTACTTCGGCGGAAGAGGCCGCAGAGTAGTCTTTAAAGCAACGCTGCACCGCAGCAACACTACTTGGGCCCTTAATCAGAACACATACATCATCAGCATAAGCTGTGACCACAAATCTTGAACCAAAAACGGCTCCCACATCCTGAGTTATTCGCTGCCTGATGGATGCTAAGAGTGGTTCAAGGGCAATTATATACAGAAGTCCAGAAAGGGGACACCCTTGACGGATACCCCGACGGAAAGGAAAAGGGGGACATAAACTGTTGTTTACTTTCATCATGCAGAAGGTGTTAGTGTATAACAGCTTGACATAGGAAATGAAAGTTTCGCCAAAACCCATCCGCTCCAGAACAGAAAACAAATATGTATGATCAACACGATCAAAAGCCTTTGTTTGGTCAAGAAACAACAACCCAAAACTGGCACGCACGTACTTATTACAAGAAATAATATCCCTTATCAGAAAAATATTGTCATAAATTGACCTTCCTGGTACACAGTAGGTCTGGTCAGGGTGCACAATAGAGCTGATCACAGTTCCCAAACGGTTTGCTAAGGCCTTCGACAAAAGCTTGTAATCCGCACACAGCAATGAGACAGGCCGCCAGTTCTCGACTAGTTGAGTGTCCCCAGCCTTTGGCAACAGGCAAATGACTGCTCTTCTGCAGGACAGGGGAAGCTCTCCAACATGAAGGCATTCATCAAATACCTCAAGCAGGTCAGGTCCCACAAGTTTCCAAAAAGTCTTATAGAACTCTCCGGGCAAACCATCAATCCCAGAGGCTTTACCATCCTTCAAGCTCCGCATAGCAGTTTCAAGTTCAGCAGCCGAAACTGACATGTTCAATGTGCGTTGCTGGTCTTCCTCAAGTCTTGGAAGCCCGGTAGTCAGCTCCTGCAAGGTCTCATTACTTATGCTCTGGGGGGAGTACAAGTTTGTATAAAAAACCTTCAAAACAGACTTAATCTCCTGTTGGGAGGTCACTATTGGCCCATTAGCAGCACGTAGCCCATGAATCTGTTGTGATTTTTTAACAGAGTTCTCCAAACCAAACAAGGCCTTATTTGGCATATCCAACGTTAAATAACTCATTCTCATGCGTACCAGGGTGCCCATTGCTCGCTGCCGTACCAGTTCAGTCAACATTGCCTTTTTAGTCCATAGCAGCCGGTCACCTGTAGTGTCTTTCCCAGCCGTATTAATGTTTTCCTCCAGGGCTGCAATTTCAGCCTTTAATGAATCAATCGAGAGATTTTGCAATTTAGTGGCATAAAGACTATATTGTTGACAGAACGATTTGACCTGACCCTTTGCGAGGTCCCACCACAGTCGAAGGTTAGCATGTTCAAATTTGGAGGACCGAATTCTTTCCCACACGGCTCGAAAAGCCTCTTTGAATCTCATATCATTCAGCAGGTGGGTATTAAGTGACCAATACGCACTACCCCCTGAGGTCAGAGGCAAATTAAAACCCATTGAAACCAGGTAATGGTCTGTGAAACCAGTTGGGAGTATCTGGGTTGTGGCCATCACATTTAGCATTGGCTTATTCACGTAGAATCTGTCTAGCCTTGCCATTGATATCCTCCCATCATGGCATCTGCACCACGTATAGCACCGTGAAGTTGGGTGTTGCAACCTCCAAACATCTTTCAAATGCTGATTTTTTATGATGTTCTCCAAAATCCTCATAGAAGCTGGATGGGGTTCATGACCGGTCCTGTCTACGGAAGGATTGATAGTGCAATTGAAATCACCAGCAACACAGATGAAAGCGGTTGTATCCAGTCCTTTTACAAAGTCATGCAGAGTGGAAAAGAACACTCTTCTTTCCATGGGCTCACTCGGTGCATATACGTTCACAATGATGATCCTTTGCGTGTTGCAATAGAAATCCACCGCTATCAGATGTCCCTTATAAATTTCCTTAAAGACAATCTTCCGAGCAGGGATTCTATCACTCAAGGCGATGGCAACACCAGCTTTGGGTGTGGTAAACCCACTCAGCCACCACTGCCCTCGATAAAGTTTTCCCCATTCAGCAACCAGGGTGTTCGTAGCATGAGTCTCCTGTATCAGGATGATGTCGGCTTTCACCCTCTCCATCGCCTGAATTGTCTGAATTTTTCGTAAGGGGGTACAACCCCCATTGATATTCAGGGATGCGATACATATCTTTCGCAAAGCCATTTACAAAGGTAACTCACCCTCCGCCTGCAATTCCTTATTCGCCTTTGTGACCGCTTTCCGAAGACGCTGAAATTGGGCCTCCGAGATTTCCATTGGGTCATTTCTTTGCAGGAGGGGTCTTGCAGCCCTGATGAAAGTTTTCACATCGGGAAAATGGTCTTTGATCACAACGTAGCGTTGCCTAAACGTCTCGTTTAGGAAACTGATGACGTTTTCCTTCGTTGCTTCCATCTGTTCTTCTCCCTGATGATCATTCACAGACACAAGGCTTTGAGCTTCCTCATCCAGCTCCCTAACCACATCAACGTTGAAACTCCTTTGTTGTGTGTCAGGAGCAGGCACACCTTCTGTGTCATCACCACTGCAGTCTTCTTGTTGCATCACAAGGGGCACATCTGTGCCACCACTGCTGCCTATTATAGGTCTGCTTGGACCATCATCCTTGGTCGTTTCAACCGGATGTGAGCAACAACCGTTGTCACTCAGGCCCTGGGACTGCTCGTTGTCACAAGGGACAATGGTGCCATCATCACAACCAATACTGCTGCATTGATTTTCTTCAACAAGAGCAAGGGGTGAAGTCCTACTCTCCTCTGTTTCGTCACCACCCTGCCCAGCTTGCTGAGAATCATCAGGATAGTCTGAGATACTGTTTGTTTGTACGAGTATCACTTTGCTACCTTTGTCTTCCACCTCGGCGCTCAAAAAGGTACGTTTTAGGTTCCTCTTAGCCTCGGTGCCTTTCATCAATACCTCCTCAAAGACCATATTCTCTTGAGGTTGCAGCCTCTTGTCCTCATCGACTGGGTGCACCCCTGCTGCACTAACCTCAGCAACACCGCCACCACTTTCCACACCCTGGTCTTCTGGTGTGGGCGTCTGTACTCCACCAGGCTCATGAACGGGGGGCACTGCATCAGTTACAGGGGGGGCCGACCCAGCTGCTGTAGCGTACGTCTTCTTGGCGTCTGGGCAATACTGCTTAGTGTGTCCGTGTGCTCCACATCCGTAGCAGATCAAGGTCTCGGTCGCCATGAAGATTCTATATTCATGCTCGCCTACTTTAAAGGTGTGGGAGGTGTTCAACTGCTTCGCTGCGTCTTTTAGAACAACAAAACAAAAACGTCTAAACGATTGTACGTGCTTCAACCTGCCGTTTCTCGTACGTAGAGGAACCCTAATGATTCGAGAGACGACAGTGCCAAACTCACCTAGCTTGTGTAGGATTTCCTCGTTACCTAGGAAAGGCGGAACATTGCTCAGAATGACTTTAACTGCCGGCGTGTCCATCGACGACACAGGAACAAACAGATCGTTTCCCAAGGTCAAACCATTCTGCACAACAATATCGGCCAGACTTATTTGCGAAACAAAAACCACAATTTTGTGATTCATACGAGACGCGGCACGAATGTTACTCACGTCGATCAAATCCCCAATCGCAAGCAAAATGTCATCCATTTCAACTCCCTCCGGTGGGACAAGGCACAGCCCGTGCTTACGCGATAAACCCTCATCGGTAACACGATCGGCAGGCCTTTGGCTACTCCTATTAGCCATATCGTCAAAGGAGAAACGAAGTGAAAGCAAATAGATTTGTATAATCCCAAAAAAAAAAAGAATAGAAAAAAATATATATATATTAAGTAACTAGAAACGAAAGCACGGTTTAAACCACGTTAGGAAAAAACGTGGTTCAAACAAACCCTTACCGTGCTGGCTCTCCCTCTCTCTGTCTCGAAGGAGGAGAAAAAAACGAGGGACAGGTGGTAACGAAGCAGGAAGGGAGGAAAAAGGTCAACATACACGACAAGAGTACAAAAGGAAAAAACCAAAGGAAGGGGAAAGGTAAAAAGGTTGGTGGGGAGAGGATGAAAAACAACACGAGCCAGGAGCTACAACACACAAGCACGAGCACGCGCCATCTTGCCACGCCCAACACACGAAACGGCCAGCAGGGGGCGAGAGCGAGAGAGAGAGAGAGAGAGAGAGAGAGAGAGAGAGAGAGAGAGAGAGAGAGAGAGAGAGAGAGAGAGAGAGAGAGAGACAGAGAGACAGAGAGAGACAGAGAGAGACTTTTGTGTTCTTTTATTATAAAAGTATAAAAAAAACCTTTCACATAGTAGTTGTAAACAGAGCAACCAGTTTAAAGAAACATATGCATAAGGATCATTACTACACAAAAAAGGAGCAAAGGATATTTAAACGAAACCAGCAAGTACAAAAATATTTTACAAACAATTGTGAAAAAAACACAAACAATTTTAAAGGACATGCTCACGCAAGAGCTATGAATACATCAAAAAGCAAAATTAAGCATTTCGTTCCTCACAGAACAAATAACATTTTTAACGCACCATCTATCAGAAAATTCTTGTTCTTTTCCGTACTTGCTGCAATACAGGTACTCAAGCTGTATCCGAGAACTAATCAGGACTTTCAAGGTCAACAAAATATTACAAAAAGAGAATTCACCACCTTCCACCTTCTTTTTCCTTGTTTTGTAAATTGCCATTTTGCCTTCAGCAACCAAAAAGTTCGCTAAAGCAGTTTCAGACTTATGCACAGCAGAAATAGGATAACCACAAATAAATTCAACAAAAGAAAAAGGAAGCCCCATTTTCAAAATATTGGCATGCAAGAACTTAAACAAAGGAACAAGTCTTCTGCACCCAACATACGCATGATGAAGCGTTTCATGACTTTCACAAAAGGGGCACACTTCAGAAATGTCATTTGAAAATTTGTGCAACAAAATGTTATGAGGAAGAATCCAATGCGCAAGTCTCCATTGCAGGTCACCCGTACGCTTGGAGATTGGGGGTGCATATAGACTGCGCCACACAGGAGTAATAGGTGAAGGAGCTGACAGGTGCTCTCTCCACTGAACTCCAAAAGGGCCTTTTACAAAATCGGCAAAAATAAAGCGCACACAACATTCATGCAACGCCCCTTTCTCAATGGAGCTAAGGGGTACAAATTTTCCATTAAAATTCAAAAGCAAAACAGGGAAAGCGTATTGGTCAAGCAAACCCACAGGCTCAAACAGGCTCCTGAACTCTACTCCAAGGTTATTTGCTGCTCTTGAGACAGCAAAAAAAATCTGGCCAATAATCCTAATGGACCTGAAACCAGAGCTGGCAGAAATTTCGTGAGCAGACTTCCATCTTTCTCTTTGAAAGTCCAACAAATTATGGACAGAGAGAAGATCTGACCCCACAAAGTACTGGACAAAAGTCCTGGAAGAAGGAATGGCTGAGAAAAGGTGGTTGTAGAAGATAGGTTCGTTGAGGAATGTCGAGGTGGTAATGGAACCGGCCTCACGACGCAACGACAAGGCTTGCCAGGCCTTGATCACACTCTGCATGTACAGCGGAAGTGATGAGACATCGATCTTTGGGAGATCAAGCAAAAACAGTTCGCGACCATATCCCAGCCGACCTGCTTGCTTTAGCAAACACAAGGTTAAACTCTCCCAATGCATGGGGCTGTAAAGAAACTTCTTCACAAAAAGGAGGCGGAAAGTCATGAGCCTGCTGTTGACATCAACGAGCCCTTGACCCCCCTCGTTACGTGGCAGGCTGAGCACGCCTGGTCGGAGCCAGTGTTTACCACCCCAGAAAAAATCAATTAAATGTTTCTGGATGGTTTTGATGAGCCATTTTGGTGGCTGTAAGACCATAAACCTGTGCCACAGGGTAGAAGTGACCAAGTTATTAATCACCAATGCTCTTCCATGGTAGGATAGATTGCAAAGAAGCCCTTTCCATTTTTGTAGCTTGGAATGCACTTTCTCAATTAATCCGTCCCAGTTTTTTTGAATGCGTCGGGAATCACCGAGGTGCACGCCCAAATGGTAAACGCCATCATTCTTCCAGGACAAATTTCCTGGCAGTGGCGGGAAAGCAAAACCTGAAGGTAGTCCAAAGAAGGTGGCACAACTCTTTGACCAGTTCACCTTGGCCGAACAAGCAAGACTATAATTATTGAGAGCTCTGATTAACTCGGATACATCATCTTGAGACTGTATTGTAGTGCAGATGTCGTCTGCATATGCTACAACTTTTATAGGGGGGGCATTAGGGGAAACGGAGAAACCCAAAAATTTCTCGCGAAACCTAACTAAAAGAGGCTCAATGGCAAGAATATATAGGAGGCCAGACAAGGGACATCCCTGCCTTATACCCCTTGAAACAGAAAAAGGAGAAATCAGTTCATTATTGACTTTCACCAAACTATAAATATTATGATATAATAACTGGATGCATGATATAAAGGTGGGACCAAACCCAAAACCCTTCAGAACAGCAAATAAATATTTGTGATCTACACTATCAAAAGCATGTTCTTGGTCTATAAAGACGAGGCCTGTGCTCTTGCGTAGGCAGTCACACACGTCAGAAATGTCACGAACAGCACCAAGATTGTCATATATTGATCGTCCAGGCACGCAACAAGTTTGATCGGGGTGGACAAGCGAGTGGACGACGGATTTTAAGCGTGAGGCAAGGACTTTGGAGAATATTTTGTAGTCGGTGCACAGTAGGGAGACTGGACGCCAATTCCGAAGTAGCTGAGTGTCCCCTTTCTTTGGTAGCAAGGACACAACTGCTCGTCTGCAACTTAGGGGGAGCTCCCCAACTTGTAAACTTTCTTGGAGCACTTCCAAAAGCTCAGTTCCAATAATGTCCCAAAAAGCTTCATAGAATTCACGAGGAATGCCATCCAGTCCAGGAGATTTACCAGTTGGTACACCGAAAAGCGCGCACCTCAATTCCCCCAGGGTAATAGTGCTCTCCAGCGAGACTCGCTGCGATTCACACAACTTGGGCAATGGTTCAACAAAGGTATGTGCAACATCTAAATCAACTTCTTTAGCACACAAAAGAGAGGAAAAATAATCACTTACTAACCTTCTAATAGTTTTAGGTTGACTTACAATCCCACCATCTGGTGATTGCAATGATAGCATCTGCTGTTGTGCTTTATTCTTATTCTCCAAGGAGAAGAAATACTTAGAAGGAGAGTCGAGAAGTTTTAAGTTTTTCATTCTTAGCCGAACCAAAGCCCCTTGTGCCCGTTCTTTAACAAGGCGATGAAGCAGCTCCCTCTTGCTTACAAAATCTTTATATTCTTTTGTGCTGCTACTCAACTTGGTAGGATTTGCTTGCAGTTCTAGAATCTCTTTTTCAAGTTTAGAAATCTTAAAAAGATTATCCCTCGAGTGATAGAGATTATATTGTTTACAAAAAATTTTGATATGGGTTTTTGCAATATCCCACCATTGCCTCCTGCTCTGGAAAGTGTTTTTCCTAGCATGGAGAGACTCCCAAAAATCTCTGAATGCATTACAAAAATGCGGTTCTTCAAGCAGTTCCACATTGAGGGCCCAATAGGCACTCGTACGAGGGGCGGAGGGAAAAATCAATTTTAGAGAAACCAAATGATGATCCGAAAAACCAGAGGGAAAAATCGCCGTTGACAAAATCAAATTCCGAAACCCATTATCGATATAAAATTTATCTAACCGAGCAAAGGAAACTCTGTTATTAGAGGCTTGGCACCATGAAAATTGCTTAACCCCAGGGTGCTGTAATCTCCACCCATCAACCAGGTGATATTTTACTAGTAGAGCCGCCAAATGTTTTGCACTCTCAGGGTGAGGTTCTATGCCATTACGGTCCAAAGATGGCTCTAAGGTACAATTGAAATCACCAGCTAGGCCGACAAGACCACCAAAATCAATTTGGGCTAAACAATTATCAAGAAGGGAAAAAAATTCTTTTCTTTGAGAAGGGTCACTTGGGACATAGGCATTCAACAATGTGATCTTATGGCCTCCATAAGAAAAAACAACAAAGGCCAAATGACCTCGCCTGACTTCATGAAATGCTATTTGGCTGGATGAGATTCCTGGTCGAAACCAGAAAGCGACTCCAGCTCTAGGACAATCAAATGAACTGAAAAACCAAGAACCTCTTATTGTATTCTGCCATTCGGCTGAACAGGTATCCCCACAACGTACATCTTGCAGAAAGGCGATGTCTACATGCCTTTGCTCCAATAATACCCGTAAATGTGTCTTCCGTATAGGGGCACGGCCCCCGTTTATGTTTATACTCGCAATAGATAAAACCATAACGAGTTTTAAGACTTTATCAAGTGGCAGATCATCGAAGTTCTTTCCTTGCTACGGAAACAAATTTTTTCAGTCTGTACACCTGCGACTCGTTAGCACCATAGGCTGTCGGATCGCTTATGATGCGAGATGCAGTGACTTGGAACTTGTCCAATTGTGGGAAAAAATCAACAAGTTTTATCTTTTTCCGAAAAGTATTATGAAGGAATTTAATTACTTCGGTAGGAGAGGGGGCATCTAAGTCCTCGCAGTCCTGTGAATCCCCAGCTGCACCCCCTATCTCATTAGGATCCAAACTCGAACACGTGTCGTCCGAATCGCACGACTCCTGCTCGATAACG
>NC_136269.1:21376298-21396298 GCF_964187855.1 Myxine glutinosa
TTAATTATGTACACGAAATGAAGAAGAAACAAAAGGTAAGACTGTACAGGAAGAGGAAGAAGCAGATAAACAGGGCAAACCTTAAACAGTCTTATATTATAACCCCGGACAAACAAACAGACTTACACGACAGGGAATGGCAGGAAGGAATGGCTGGAAGGAGGAGAAGGTCCAGGCAGACGGTAAGCGTTGAGGTCCGGCTCCAGGAGTGGACTCGCATCGTGGCGGGAAACCCTGGCAGGCAGCGAGCGCGTATCGTGGACCGCGAGCGGACGTTACATATATCGGGGAAACTGGGATATGGCGTACGTAATATGTGGCTTGTGCCAACACACTCTCTCTCTCTCTCTCTCTCTCTCTCTCTCTCTCTCTCTCTCTCTCTCTCTCTCTCTCTCTCTCTCTCTCTCTCGAACAAGGTTCGTATCATCAACGGTCCCCTGCGCAGTCCGTTACCATCAGCAGTTTGTGGCGCAGCTCGTACCAAAAGCAGTCCGTGGCGCACTCCCAGCTCCGCTCCAGCTCATCGACCCGAACTCCTTCTCACCTCATCTCATCTCCTTCTCACCTCATCTGCTCAAGCAGTCCCTTGCCGCCGCTTTTATTGTCCATTGTTGTATCAAGCCGCCGGCTCCGATGACACGCCTACCGGTCGGCTCACCTCGGCGCTGGTTGGCCGGCAAGGGCTCACTGGCTCCACCTCTGATAATGAGTTCACACGCCACACCTTGTTCTGGTGTTCCGCCCCCTTTTTCCTCGGCTTGAGACCGCGTGCATAATGGCGGCTTGGTGCCAGCAAACAGTCCAAAGCAAACGGCAGCGAACGCCATCCCACTGTTACTGCACTTTCACGAGCGGGAGAGATGATTGGGAATATTGAAAGGGGCCTATCTTATTTGATTAATGCAACGCAGATTCAACTATTGGGAACAGATCCTGAACTGAAACACATAATAATGAAATAACTACAGAGAGGTCCTATGGTTCTCTACGTGTTGTACATGGACTAACTAGGGTGCGATCTTTAATAAGCCAAATGATGGGGATATTTACAGGGGATCATTTATAAGGGAAACATTTACTAAAATTTACAAAGTGAAGGTTCTAAAAACCGTAACAATATATATATATATATATATATATATATATATATATACAGACTTGGCATTTAATATGGAATATTTTTTTTTTCTTGACTTGGGTTTACTTTCTTAACTCAGTATATCAATCTGGTGAGTTTCTTTTACGCTTCGGTGATTTCTTCGTTAAAAGAACCATGTCACTGATTGTCTGTCACAGCAAGAAGTCAATAACAGGATTATATCACAGGTGGCGTGACAAAATGTACGGACAGGTACATTTGACGATTGGCTTCACAATCGGGTATATAAGGGTTGTTGCGTTCTGTATTAGTGGAAAACAACTGCTGCACGTCTACAAAAGTTATTGCCACTTCCCCTGGAGATGGTCTGTCAACTCGACAATGCTGTTTGTCATTTAGTGGTGGCTTTACGAAATTCCGGCATGAAACAGCATGCTATTGCTTGGCAGTATGGCATCACTCAAGGTCATGTGTCAAATATCCTGAAACGAAATGCTCAGGGGGGTGTACCTACTCCAATACCGAGGCCAGGACGTCCCCACAGAACCACAAGGAGGGATGATCGCCAGCTGCACTGATTAGTCCGCAATGGCCGTACCAAGTCAGCTAATCGGCTTAGGGCTGAGTGGCAGCAACTGACAAATGTGCCTGTATCCAGAAGGCTAGTCAACCAACGACTGGTTCAAGCAGGCCATCGTGCCAGGCGTCCCGTGAGAAAGGCACGTCTGACCAGACAACACCGCCAGCGCCAATTGCAGTGGGCCAGAGAGCACCGTCAATGGCAGCCAGGACACTGGAATCACATGATCTTCAGTGACGAGTCTAGATTTCTGGTCTATCGTCAAGATGGCCGCGTCCGAGTGCGCAGGCAAGTGCATGAAGCCTACAACGAAGATTGTATAGTGCCAAGAGTCCAAGCTGGAAGTGGTGGGGTGACCGTTTGGGCTGCTTTTCATGCAGGGGGCAAAACTGACCTGGTTGTTCTTAATGGAAACCTGAACCAGTTCAAGTACAGGGCCATTCTGGAAGAAACATTGCTTTCATTTGTTCGTGCAGCCTTTCGAGGAAACTTTGTCTTCCAAGATGACAATGCATGGCCTCATCGTGCTTGCATGATCCAACACTTTCTTGCTGACCATGGTGCAGAGCAGATTGAGTGGCCTGCCATGTCCCCGGATATGAATCTGATAGAGAACTTGTGGGCAGAATTAACGCGTCAAATCGACAACTTGGACCAGCAGCCTGCCTCTGTGCGTGAATTGCAGCAGGCTATTGTCACTGCATGGCAAGCGATTCCTGTCCAAACCTTGGCAAATCTTGTGAACAGCATGCCTCAACGTGTACGTGCTCTCCTGAATGCTCGTGGGGGTTACACGAAGTACTGAGCTGTAATTTTACTGTCCGTAATCCCAGTCGTAATTTAACTTTTGTTTTTGTTAAAAAAATTTTGGCTAATGTGCAAAATAAAGAGATACTTCTGGAAAACGTACAGAAGTTTAACACAGTACTGTCCATGAATTGAGTTCGATATCAGTTTGCATCACTTTCAAGGATGAATTTATTTGCTTCGAAATGTCAAATGTGGTTTTTGTTTCTTTTAAAGGTCACATTAACAAAATCTAGAATAATTTCAACATAATTCCAATGAACGTTTGGTTCTAAGTCATCTTGAAAAGTAAGTTCATCCCCACAAAAAAAATATTCCATATTAAATGCCAAGTCTGTATATATATATATATATATATATATATATATATATATATATATACAACAACAACAACATGCATTTTAAGGCCATGTTCCCTGCTAGAGCGGGGGTTAGCCTTGCGGTCCCCATGACAATCTTCTCCATTTTGCCCATTATATATATATATATATTGTAGCGGTTCCCGCTGAATGTACACAATCGCCTTGCACCTGCCAGGACGTGGCCAAGGCGCGATCGCCATGCCGGGCTCGTCCGGACGGGCCCAGACGCGCCTCTCCCGGGCATGCCCGCTCTCGCCTTTCCAGGGCTCGCCCAGAGCGCCCGGGCACGCCCAGCCTCGACTTGCTAGGCCGCGTCCAGGACGCCCGGGCATGTCCAGACTCGCCTTTCCAGGGCTCGCCCAGATCGTCCGGGCATGCCCGCTCTCGCCTTTCCAGGGCTCGCCCAGAGCGCTCGGGCACGCCCAGCCTCGACTTGCCAGGCCGCGTCCAGGACGCCCGGGCATGTCCAGACTCGCCTTTCCAGGACTCGCCCTTGACACCCGGGCATGCCCGGTCTCGGTTTTCCCGGGCAAACGCCCCGGCATAAATGTGTATATATATTGCTGCCCGATAAACGGGCTTGTGAGAATACCTGAGCTGTTTTGTTTCAATAAAGCAACTCGGACGAATTCCGTCTTTGGTCGGGTCAATTCTTTCGACTCGCGTTGGAGCGCAGCTCCTTCAATATATATACATTAAAGGGTTTTGGGCCTTCAACCTGATGGAAAATCGTCCAAAGTTCTTTCCATACCGACTGACCACCTCCAGACACCTATCCCTCTCCACATCATTTCTTCAGCTCCTGACCTCCCCTCTCTCTCTATATTCACCACAGCTTTGCTTTCAGCAATTCCCCACAGCATTTCATTCTAGTTTCTTATTCGATGATCCATAGATCAGTAGTTTCAGTTTCACGTTTCAACATCAGTTTCACTTTGAGATATCAGTTTAGATTCATCATCGCAACTTTTGATGTGACGCGAATAGTGCACAGAAAAGGTCGTCAAAGCTGATTTTGGGAGGAGATTTTTTCGAATTATCTAAGGGTCTAAACTCTAAAGTTTTTTAGGGTCATAAAGGGGTCCAAAGAGTTTAGAGAATCAATGATGTTAAAAGGACCAAATAGGGTCAAAAGGTGTCTAAGTACGAAAGAGCAAAAGGGGTCAAAAGTGTCCAAATGGGCTTAAATTTGCCAAAGTGTGTTAAAAAGTCAATAGGTCTGAAAAGTGTCAAAAGGTGTATGTCTCAAAAGGGTCAAGAATGGGATGAAAGGGTGTAAAGGGTGTAAAGGTCTATGGGGTGTAAAAGGTCTAAGGGGTTTAAAGGGGTTTAAAGGGTCAAAGGAGTGTAAGGGGTCTAAAGGGTTGTAAATGGTCAAAGGGCTTCAAGGGGTGTAAATGGTCAAAGGCGTCTAAGGGGTGTAAAGGATCTAAAGGGGTCTAAGGGGTGTAAAGGGTCAAACGGAGTCTAAGGGGTTTAAACGGTCTAAGGGGTTTAAAGGGTCTAAGAGGTGTAACGGGTGAATGGTTTATAAGGGGGTGTAAAGGGTCAAAGGGGTCTGAAGCCATGTGGGATGGTATGTGTAGTCCATGTAGGTACCATGTAACATTCCGATTGTAGTACATGATACGACGAGCGTCGGAGTTGAGAGACAGCAAACTTGCGGATGTCGCACCAGTTCACGTCCACAGACACAACCAGGTAACGATCCCGTGCTCGAGACTTGGATCCATCTGAGTGCAAGTACACCAGGTCTCCAACATGAGCTGTCGGAGTAGCAGAGCGTTTTGTTGATGGGGACTTGGACTTCTCACTATAAGTATGGTTCCTGGAGCGTTGGGCATGCTGCTCTCGGCCAAGGTTCTGATTCAAGATTGGAATCTGGTGTTAGTGAACTGGTCACGTTGTGTCCACATCTCCCATGCAGACATACCGCGAGATCTGATACGTGAGTTTAATCGGGCAGTAGCCGTGGAAAGCTGACGAGGCGACACTGGACCTCCTAACGGGTCTTCGTGTAATAATTCAGCTTTTAATTCCTGAATGGCTTTCTCGGCGACAGGGTTTTTGACGCGACGAAGCTCGAGGGAGACGCGGTGATATTGCAGGAGCTTGTCATTAGTGGGAGGCTTGAATGCAGAGGCTTGATCAGTCCGGATGACAGCAGGAGCTCCTCCATCGGATGAAGTTCACTGATGAGTTTGAGCAGGCCGTCACGTAGGGTGTCATGGCGTTCGTCATAAATGAGAGGGGAACGGTTGCAGGAAGTGATGCACTCGCGCAAGATCAAGATCAGTTGACGCCCACGCTTTGGGACATCTGCTGCAAAAGTCACACCAACTGTGTCGGGAGGATCATAGGACAATTGAGGAATGGCACGCGGAGTGATTTTTCGTCGGGAAGCACAGTGGTGGCAAGATGTTTGTGAAACACCAGGATGGGAGTTTACAGCTGGGTCGGCATTCGTACGCAGGCTATACAGTACAGCTTAAAGGTCAGGTGTGCACCTCGAGACCATCCTGCCACGCACCCACACCTGGGCTGGAAATGAACGTTCGGGTTCATCGCGATGCACCAAACGTTCCCGAACCAGAACCATCAAGTTCAGTGAGGTCGAGAAAACTGAGCCTCTTCTGTGGTCCGAAGAAAAGTGTTTTTTTTTTTGGTTTTTTTCAAATCGATATTTTTAAAACCTAAATGTATGGATGTGTCACCAGTTTTAAGTTTATTCCATAAGTCATTGTTAATGAGGGCAACGATGGAGATGAAGCCCCGCCCCCATCCATTGTGACTCACGGTGCTTTGTTGTTGCGTTTCCGAACCTTGGTGTTTGAGTGGATGGAGATGAAGCCCCGCCCACCTCCATTGTGACTCACAGAGCTTTGTTGCGTTTCGGAATTTTAGTGTTCGAGTTCGCGTGTGAGTCTTTTGCGCTCCCTATTCTGCATTCCTTCTGCATTTCTTCTGCATTTCTCCCTTTCTTCGAAACCTTCTGCATTCAAAGCAAGATGTGGTCTTGCTTTGCAAGGATGAAGAAAAAATGGAAGAGAAACGATCGTCAGGTAATAATTGCTTTAATTGTAGAGCACCGAAGGTGGAGCGAAGTTATGTTTTCACCACCGTCTGTTTGTGAACACGTTATCTTAAAAAGTCGTGGACGGATTTGGCAGAAACCTGGTGGAGAGGTTGGGTGTGCGGCAAGGAAGAATCTTACTATAATTCACCAAATGTCTGTCAAATGTCGTCTGTTCGAAGGTACCGCAAAAACGGCTCAAACGATCGAAACGATATTTTGTGTGGGTAATCCTGGGATCTCCAGGAGTAAAATAGGCTATTTCGTTTTCCCAATTTCAGCTTTGGTCTCCAGTAGTCTCAGGTTTGGACTCGCGCATAACATTCGCGTTCGCATAACGTCCATTGTGACGATGTTCTCATTGTGACGATGTATGTGTTCACGGTAGTGTTTGACGTGACGGTGTGAACGTAATTTCGTAATGTTTTTCGTTTCGTAATCCTTAAATGAACGTTTAATGTTGAATGAACGTTTAATGTTTAATGAACGTTTAATGCCCTTCGATGTCAGGCTCGGGTGAACCGCTGAGCCCCATCCGGGATGGGGACTGGGGCTTGAGACAGTGTCCTTCATTAAAAGTATAATAAACGCTGTCTCCATCGATCTTGCCAAGGCCGTAACAGCTATCGGCTCAAAATCCTTATTAACTGTTGATTTGGTGCAGTTACACGTATCGGGAATTTGGTACACGTATCGGGAGTACATACGATATCGCGATTGTGAACACGATTTATCGATCACGATCCACGATCACGATCATCACGATCATGTTGTATCGATCACAATTTGAAACACGATGGAATAATATTTACCGATATGAACAGTGATGTGGCTTTTATTGAAATTCTAAAGATACTGTTTAGATTTTGATGATTTGCGTGTGATATGATTCAACGATGTTTATATGAATCATTTTAAATAAAAAAAACCTTCAATTTCTGATATTTTTCCTTTTCATTTGGGCCTCCCAATTGAAGCCCCGCCCATAGGGCGGGTACCGTTGAGAGTTGATTTAAATTTGGTGAAGATCCGTATCCGGATACCAGGATTTAAACATTTTTAAGCGATTCTTCACCGTTGAGTGATCGGGCCAAAAACGATATGCGGCATGAAATTTGAAAAAGGTTGTGGACGAGTTATGACAAAACTTTGTGGATGAGTTGGGTTTGTGACGAGAACAAGCTGATTCGATTTTGGTCGATGTCGGATTTTTTTTTTTTTTTTTTTTTGTATACTGAATCGAGGCTCGTGAAAGAGCTAACATGTATTTCACAAACAAATCAACCAGACAAACAAAATATATAAAAGGAGGGAGCGGAAGACAAGATGGGGAGAGAAGGGGAAGCACACAAACATAACATTTGAGAGCAGGGAGATGTGTGGGAGGGAGAGGGCCCGGGGGGAGGAGGCGTGGGAAGGGGGGGGGGGGGGAGGGAGAAGTATAAAACACAAGGACACCAAGGACTTCCAGGACAGAAGTTGGTATTTCAAAAAAGTGGATTTGGGGTGAAATTAGCGGGGGTAGAAAAGATCAAGGTTTTGGATGGGGGAAGATAAGAGATGGTGGTGAACAGCTGTCTTAAAGGCCTGGAGGGAGGAGTGAGATTGAAGAGAGTGAGGGAGTTTGTTCCAGAGGCGGAAGAAAAGAGGAACGAAGGAGTTCTGGAAGTGAGCAGAGAGTCTTGATTTTGGCAGTTTAACCATAAGAGGGTTGCAGGCAGATCTTGTGCGACCTGTAGGAATATTTGGGGGACAGAGCCCAGAGAGAGCTGGGGGGGGGGGGGTGGCAAGGTCGGAGAGGAGTCGGGAGAAGACGGAAAGACCACCAACCTGCCTGCGGTGAGTGAGTGAGAGGCCCTTAGAGTTAGCTTCATCGCGGGAGATTCCAATGATTCTGAACGCTTTGGTTTCAACAGCGTGAAGACGAGCTCGGTGTGAGGCAGGAGCACCAGCCCAGAGGGGAGAGCAGTATTCCATTGAGCTGCGCATGAAAGCCTTGTATGTGGTGAGGAGCTCAGGTGTGCCAAGGAAGGACTTCGCACGACGGAGGATGCCCAGTCGGCGACTGGCTTTGGAGGCCAGATTTGAAATGTGGTTTTCCCAGGAAAGATCATGGCAGATAGTGAGACCCAAAAGCTTGAGTGACAGAACTTCTTGGAGAGGATTATTCAGAAAGTGGATGGGAGGGTTGTCCAGTCGGTCTTTTCGGATGGACATCGTAAGAGTGTGAGATTTGTCAGGATTGAAAGACATGTTCCACTTGTTTGACCAGTCTGTGATTTTGTCCAGGTCTGCAGAGAGTGAGGAGGCTGCAGACTGCCGATCTGAGGGATGAGGAATGGAGCGGCAGAGAGTAGAGTCATCAGCAAAGAGATAGAGAGGATTTTCAAGAGAGTCAGAGAGATCATTGATGAAGACCAATTGGGTCTTCCAGAACGATGAAGATGAAGATGAAGAAGATGAAGGATCCAGAACTAACGCTTCAGTTGACACAAAACGTAAACTGTTCAACCTGGCGGAGGTGTGCTTTCCACCGAGTACCGTTGTAGTTGAGAATGAGACTTCAGTTACTGCTCTGTAACGAGATTCTTTCGTCGCTGGTCTAACTAGTTAACGAAAGAACACGATTGGATTTTCTTATCTTATGCTGTTAATAAAACACCCTTCATTAGTCATTTATGATTTAATTCATTCACTATATATAATTTTTGCGAACACTTTTCACTCTTCATGTGACTCATACACTTCATGTGACTCTTCATGTGACCCAAAACACCACGAAGAACCAACAAACCCCGAAGACTCCATGAAGACCCCAAATATCCCAAAAGACTAAAGACCTAAAAAAACACCACGAAGACCCAAAATACCCTGAAGATCCAAAATACCCCGAAGACCCAAAAGACCCTGAAGATCCAAAAGATCCCAAAGACCCTTAACGACTCCATAGACCCAAGCAATCCAAAACACCAAAAAGACCCCAAAACACCAAAAAGACCCCGAGGTCCCAGTGGACCCCAAATAACCAAATTACCCCGATGACCCAAAATACCCCAAAGACCCTAAAATACCCCAACACCCAGAGGACTGAAAATACCCATGCACCCCAAAGATCCAGAGGACCCAAAAGACTCAAATGACCCAAAAGATGCCATGAAACCAGAAGACCAAAAGACCACTCCCTTCAAAAGACCACCCCCACACTCCCTTCAATCCCACTCCTCCCTCCAGGTCTTTAAAACAGCTGTTCACCACCATCTCTTATCTTCCCCCATCCAAAACCTTGATCTTTTCTACCCCCACTAATTCACCCCAGATCCACCTTGTTTGTAATTCCAACTTCTTTCCTGGTAGTCCTGGCAGTGTCCATATGTTTTATGCCTCTCCCACCCCCTTTCCCATGCCTCCTCCCCAAAGCCCTCTCCCTCCCACAGATCTCTCAATGTCTCCATGTCTCTCGGTTCCTGCTCTCAAATGTTGTGTTTGTGTCCTTCCCCCTCTCTCCCCATCTTGTCTACCGCTCCCGATGTTATTTGTTTTATGTGTCGGTTTGTCGGTTATGTGTCGGTTTGTCGGTTTGTCTTTCTGTGTGATAAATGTTCGCTCTTTCACGAGCCTCGATCTTGTATACAAAAAAAAAAACCAAAAAAAAAAAACCCTGAGGACCCAATTAACCCAAAAGACCCTGAGGACTCCGAAGACCGAAAAGAAGAGTAATTATGTCTCTTACATTGGAATTGTCGATGGTGGCTTGCAAACTGAACCTCAAGGGTGGTGTACAGAAGCAGGGTTTTTTTCATCACAATAAATACAAGGCACGTGGAGGTGAAATTCACTGCATGTAATGTTCAATGTGCGCAGAGTAAACAGAGTGTTTATTTACGTCTGTAGGATGTCTAATAAATAAAGAAGATATAAGCACACCTGACACTAGGTCCAGGCTTCAGACTTTGGCACGATCATGAGGCTGCACCGTCAAATAAACTGTTCCAACCCATCATTTTTGATGGGTTTTCTACTAGTTTTAAATAATTAATTTACTAATCACATGGTTTGTGTCTTCCTCACCAATGTTTCATTTACTCATTATGTGGTTTGTATCTTCCTCACCTACCCCGTAGACCGAAGCGGTTGTACTTGAACACTTCCGCAGCGTTGCAGTGGATGCCTCTCCGCACGAAACAACACAGTCTCGACCCCACCCACAGCGTGAAGCACAGGAGGTACATAGTGAGAGAAAATAATAAATTACGTAATATTATACAGTACAGGGATGGTGTTGGGTGTTGGTGTTGTGGTGAATGTGGAAGTGACACAGGCTTGATGGGCCGAATGACCTCCCCCTGTTTCAAGGTTTCTGTGTATTTCTAATTTCATACCAGTAGAGGTTTTTGGTGTGTGTGTGTGTGTGTGGGGTGGGGGGGGGGGGGTATTTATGTTAGGACAACTGGTACACGTGCCTGGGGCCTCCACCACCCAAGGGCTCAACCAGGATTATTTTCAGGAGACATACAGGGCCTGTAGAAAGTCTACACCCCCTTTTCAAAATGTTCACCTTTTGTTGCCTTGTAGCCTGGAAATAAGTTGCATTAAACCAGACTTTTTCCACCTTTATTTACACATCGTAACCCACAACTTCCAAGTGAAAAACAAATTCTACAAATTTCAGAAAGTTGCTTAAAAAAACAAAACTAGAATATCTTGGTTGGATAAGTGTCCATCCCTCAGAGTTAATACTTGGTGGAAACACCTTTGACAGCAATTACAGGTGTGAGTCTGTTTGGGTAGGTCTCTACCAACTTTGCACACCTTGATTGAGCAATATTTGCCTATTATTCTGTAAAAAAAAAACTGTCAAGTTTTAAAAGTTCAGTCAAGTTGTGTGGGGAGCGTTGATGAACAGCAATCTTCAAGTCATGCCACAGATTTTCAATTTTATTTAGATCAGGGCTCTTTCTGGGCAACTCAAGGACATTTATCTTTTTGTTCCTGAACCCCTCCAGGGTAGCGTTGGCTGTGTGCTGCGGGTCGTTGTCATGCTGAAAGGTAAACTTCCATCCCAATTTCAGCTTTCTTGCAGAGGGCAGCAGGTTTTCCTCTAGTATTTTTCTGTATTTTCCTCCATCCATTTTCCCTTATATCCTGACATCAGGAAGGAAGGGCATCCGGCCATAACAACATTGCCTCAAACAGGGAACCATGATTGTCATGGGGCCCGCAAGGCTATCCCCCGCTCTAGCGGGGAAAATGACCTTAAACGATCATTCGATTCAACGAATGATGGCCTTAAACGATCATTCGATTCAAAACGATCATTCATTCATTCATTCATTCCTGAGATGTGCTCCAGTCCCTGCTGATGAGAAACATCCCCATAACATGATGCTGCCACCACCATGCTTCACAGTAGGGATGGTGTTCTTTGGGTGATGTGTTGGGTTTGCACCAAACATAACATTTTGCATTTAGGCCAAAAGGTTCCATCTTGGTTTCATCTGACCACAGAACGTTAATTTTTTACATATATGTATATTTTGTATACAGAATCGAGGTTCGTGTAAGAACTAACACATTGGCCATGAAAACATGCACAGACACATAAAACATACAATGAAGGGAGTGGGAGACAGGAGGGGAGAGAGATGGAAGCACAACAACAGTGGAGAACTGGGACATTGGTAGATCTGTGGAAGGGAGAGGGCTGGGGAGGAGGGAGGCATACACAGTATAAAGCAAATGAGCACTACTAGGAATTTCAGGAAAGAAGTTGGGGATTGAAAGAGGTGGATTTGGGGTGTTTTAATGGGGGTAGAAAAGATCAAGGTTTTGGATGGGGGAAGATAAGAGATTGTGGTGAACAGCTGTTTTAAAGACCTGGAGGGAGGAGTGGGATTGAAGAAAGTGTGGGAGTTGGTTCCAGAGGTGGGAGAAAAGAGGAATGAAGGAGTGAAGGTGAGCAGAGAGTCTTGATTTTGGCAGTTTAACCATGAGAAGGTTTCTGGAAGATCTTGTGGGTCCTGCAGGAATATTTGGGGGACAGAGCACAGACAGAGCAGAGGGAAAAGGCTGGAGAGGAGTCGGCAGAAGACAGAAAGACCACCAACCTACCTGCGGTGAGAGAGAGGGGCCCTCAGTTTTGCCACAACACCGGTTTTGCCACATAGCTTCAGAATCTCCGGAATGTTTCTTTTGCATATCTCAAACATGACTCAAGGTGGACTTTTTTGAGTAATGGCTTCCTTCTTGCCACCCTACTGGACAGGCCAGAGTTGTGGAGTGCTTGGGATATTGTTGTCACATGCACACAGTGACCAATCTTTGCCATAAATGCCTGTAAATCGTTCAAAGTTACCATTGGCCTCTCTGATCAGTCTCCTCCTTGCTTGGTCATCCAGTTTGGTGGGACGGCCTGATCTTGGCAGGGTATTGGTGGTACCGTACGCCTTCCACTTCTTCATGATCGTCTAGACTGTGCTGCAAGGAATATTCAAGGCCTTTGAATATTTTTATACCTATCCCCTGATCTGTGTCTTTCCACAAGTTTATCCCAGAGCTCTTTTGAAAGCTCCTTGGTGCTCATGGTTGAGTCTTTTCTGTGAAATGTACGACCCAGCAGAGAAAACCTTCAGGACCAGCTGATTCTATTCTGAATTAATCAGAATCACTACAATTTAACACAGGTGGAGGCCAATAAACTTGGTGTGTGATTTTGAAGGTGATTGGTTACACCTGAGCTAACTTACAATTGCTATTATAATGAAGGTGGACACTTATCCAATCAAGATATTCTAGCTATGTGTTTTTAATAAATTAAAAGAAATTTGTAGAATTTGTTTTTCATTTGGGAGTTGTGGGTTACGATGTGTAAATAAAGGTGGAAAAAGTCTGATTTAATGCATTTTAATTCCAGGATATAAGGAAACAAAAGGTGAAATTTGAAAAGGGGGTGTAGACTTTCTGCAGAAACTGTACAAATACAAAATAACCCAACTGGGGTTTTTGATTGGATGTTTGGACAGATGGACTAATTCATAAATCCGAGGCCTTAGCATGTACAGACAGACCTCAGGCTTTTGGCCTTCAGGCCTCGAATAGCTTCCTTCTCCGAAGAGATTGTGTTGTTGTTATTGTTGACGACTTCTTGTTGTTGTTGTGAAGGCAATGTTGAGGTAATTTTTTCAGAGCAATCCTATTATTGGAGGTGTAGTTGTTGTTGTGAAGGCCACCACCACCCATGTGTGCACTGGGGCCTCCACCACCATAAATCCGGTGCTATGTGTGTGTTACGTTATGTTATGGGGGATTGGAGAAACAGCGGCTTTTCGTATGATCGTCCATCTTGGTTTTTAGGCTCATGTACCTGTCAGGCTTTTCACGGCTTTGGAAAAACCCGACATTTTGGTATTCGGATTCAAGATCACGTGTTGAATTTTTTTTAACTTTACCCTTTGTAACCCTTTTAACCCTTTGTTTAACCCTTTGTTAATTAAAAGAGGTGTTTTTAAATCACGTACCATTCATCATATATCATCAATTCTGGATCTCGATGCTCCCAATGTTGTTAGTTTCAAGATAAAAATAGTATATTTCCACAACATTGTTCAACGACAGCGAGTGATTCATTTGTCTTGTGAGTGCAGGTGGAACCAAACACAACCCAGGAGACCGAGCACCTGGAGAATCTCTCCTGCCCCGTTTGCCTTTGTATCGCAGTTGGGCCGCACAGGAACCTTCCCTGCCGCCATGTTTATTGTGTGTCGTGCCTGCAGGGAGTGCATCGTCACAACACCGGACAGGTGCACTGTGCGTTTTGTCGGAGCCACGTGACACGGGAAATATTCTGCCGAGGTAACCATTAGGAATGGAAGATTACCAATTGCTGCTTTCATAGTTACCTTGTTTTTATTACAACTAGGTGTGCATGCCACCCGGTCGTTTCGATGACGATTCTTAATCAAATGACGGCAAGTTGTACTTCATAAACATATTGCACGTGTATCTGTGAATCTCATTGAGGATGTAAAATTAAGTGAAACGTGAAAAAAGGATGTTTTATAATACATTGTAGCTGTTGTTGTTGTTGTTTGTGTGCTTCTTCTGTGTCAGTCACGCTTTATTCCATAAAAAAAGACCTCAAGTCCAACAGCGGTGTAGCCGGGCTTGTAAAAGATTATAACCCACAAACACATACTAGTACCCGACTGCAAAGCCGCAATGAGCCGGCGAAGCCAAACGCCTCTTGCCACTATTTTACCCATCACTCTGGCATCAGTACTCAGTAGGTTAGGTACGGTAGTTGGTAGTAGATAGGTGTAGTAGGTACCGTACCTAGTTCAAAATGACATCATTTGCATTCTGGATGAGATTAAAATTTATAAAAATTTCTTCATGATTAATTCCGTGAATTCCGTCTCAACTTCGGATATTTCCGGCTGTGAAAAACTATCCCCTACGGCCGCGATATTTCTAAAAAATAATTCTTCGTCAATTTTAGAATATTTGACGCTGTTTTCACCCTCTGAAACGCATAATAAGCTTTTTTGAAATGCTCGAATCTCATTGGTTCCGGTGTTTGGTGACGATTTTCGTTGAAGATAACGAGGTTGGTTTTAAAGTATTTTAATTACACATTAAAGGTGCATCACATTGTGAATCAAAGAAAGACGGGTGAAACAAACTCCTATGGAACTTTTTCTCAATTTTTTTATGAATACTTCCGCATCCGGATGATGGCGGCCTCCATTGCGTGATTTGGTTTTAGAAATATTTTTTCGAATGCTCGAATCTCATTGGTTCCGGTGTTTGGTGACGATTTTCGTTGAAGATAACCAGGCCCGTGCGGGCCGTGGTTGGTCTTAAAGTATTTTAATTACAAATTAGAGGTGCATAAGATTGTGAATCAAACAAAGACGGGTGAAACAAACTCCTATTGAACCTTTTTCAATTTGTTATGCATACTTCCGCATCCGCAAGATGGCGGCCTCCATTGAGCGATTTGGTGCGTCACAGCTTCGGAATTCTCAAGCCAAGGGATCCAGCATAATCTGGTTTTCAACATAATACGTACGCGTTTATTCACAACACCGGCTTCGCCGGCTACTAGTACCCGACTGCAAAGCCGCAATGAGCCGGCGAAGCCAAAGCCTCTTGCCACTATTTTACCCATCACTATGGCAGCAGTAGGTTAGGTAGTCGGTAGTAGGTAGGTGTAGTAGGTACCGTACCTGGTAATACTTGGTAAAAGAGAAGAGCAGACAGTCCTCCCCAATACCTACATACAATAAATGTCACAAGAAGCTTAAGGAAGTAACTATACGATGTGCTAGCTTAAGGCCTATTTTAAGAAATTTTAACTTGGCTTAACATACGTTTTCACAGTATGTGTGTAGTCTTCCAACTTCAGTCGCTGTCAGGACTGGTTCTCTCCGGGCACGGCGGCTTCCCTCACCAGAAGAAGTTAGCTTGCAGTAAGATCAGTGCCGACAGGTCAGACGATAGCGCCGTTTCAACGGCAATGTGTGACTGTCGTTAATCAAACCGTGTCAATGGCGCTGATTGGCTGACCTAAGCTGATCTCTGATTGGTCAGCTCACAAAATTTCGCAAATGCAGACCTAAAATGACACCATTTGCATTCTGGATGAGATTAAAATTGATAAAATTTACTTCTTGATTAATTCGGTGAATTGCGTCTCAACTTCGGATATTTCCGGCTGTGAAAAACTATCCCCTACGGCCGCGAGATTTCTAAAAAATAATTCTTCGTCAATTTTAGAATATTTGACGCCGCTTTCACCCTCCGAGACGCGTAATAAGCTTTTTTGAAATAATTTTTGAAATGCTCGAATCTCATTGGTTCTGGTGTTTGGTGACGATTTTCGTTGAAGATAATGAGGTTGGTCTTAAAGTATTTTAATTACACATTAGAGGTGCATAAGATGGTGAATCAAACAAAGACGGGTGAAACAAACTCCTATTGAACGTTTTCTAAATTTTTTTATGCATACTTCCGCATCCGGAAGATGGCGGCCTCCATTGAGTGATTTGGTTTTAGAAATATTTTTTCAAACGCTCGAATCTCATTGGTTCTGGTGTTTGGTGACGATTTTCGTTGAAGATAACCAGGCCCGTGCGGGCCGAGGTTGGTCTTAAAGTATTTTAATTACAAATTAGAGGTGCATAAGATTGTGAATCAAACAAAGACGGGTGAAACAAACTCCTATTGAACCTTTTTCAATTTGTTATGCATACTTCCTCATCCGCAAGATGGCGGCCTCCATTGGGCGATTTGGTGCGTCACAGCTTCGGAATTCTCAAGCCAAGGGATCCAGCATAATCTGGTTTTCAACATAATACATACGCGTTTATTCACAACACCGGCTTAGCCGGCTATTATTAGCTTTTTAAACAGTCGCTGATGGTGTTTATAACATTAAACAAAGAAATTTGGAGGAATCCCGACATCCATGAGGTAAGTTTTACTTACAGAACTGAGCGAAGATCTCCTGTAATCTATATACGCCACAAGGCTGTAGGTGTGCTCATTTACCAAGCAGCTAGCTAGCGCTTGCCAAGCCAGCCGTTCCTTACCGGTTTTGAATGGAGTCTTGCTCGAATGTTCAAACCACTTGGCGATCTCTCCACAAGAAACTTGGTAAATGAACACACCCCCAATGTTTTTGAGACCCGACCATAGATCGTCTATAAATCTATCGACCCCAAAGATGAATGACCTTTCCTGCCGCTCTCGAAGTGAGCAGGTGTTCACACCGTAATGACATCATATACGTGTGACCTTGATTGCCACCTGTTTCCCACTTCAGACCTCGACATCGAAGCTCGGAGAGCTTTCCCAAATCAGTACTTCCCTCAATATCTTCGGGTGAAAGAAGCAACACCTCACCTTGGAGGAGGCTTCGTGCATGACCTCAACACTCGGCTCGCATACCAATGGTATGCTGTCAAGGTAAGATACCATGAGGAAGTAAAATGTTTTGGATTGCTTTGCACAATATATTTGATAAAGTTAGAGGTTATATTATTTATTTTTTCAGGCAAGTGCAAAATCAGACTGTGAGGTGCACACATTAATGGGTGAGACGAATAAGCATACACGTGACAGACAATGTTCATTATACAGATTAAATAAATCATTCCAGTTGCCCCCGAGGTTCACCATTCGGTGATGATGGGCAACCAGTTGTCGTAAACTGGAGGGCCTCATTCACACCCTGAAGGCCTGCACGGTCCAGGTGCGGGAACCCCTTAAACCACCTTCTCAGTCCAATTCTTACCTTCCACAAGGAAACCATCCTCCATCCAATCCCTTCAAGCATTCTTGTGAGACACTTTTCTTTCTCATTCCAGCAGGTGGAATAATTTGTTGGCCTGGTAACGTCATCAAATTCCCAGTCTTTAATCCAAGGCCTACATAACGTCCCATACTAAGGCTTCTAGCCCGTGGTAAGGCCTATAGCGCCAAGGAAGAGACAAGGAGTGGATGCAGAGAGGACCAGTCTTGGTACCCTTTCAGGACCAGTCTTGGTACCCTTTCAAGGCCGGAGTTTTTTTGTATGCAGAGTGAAGACTCGTGGAAGTGATATAACAAATAATGTATCGGGACGCAACTGAACAAAAGGAACAGTAGAGAGAGGAAGGCACCAACCGCAGGATAGAAGGACAAAATAGAGGATGGGGAGACTTCGACAAACAATGGGTGTTGGCGAAGGGATGAGATGTAGGGGACACATGGTGTGGACAAGATGGATACATAAGCAAACTCTCAGAAAGGATAAAAACTGTAGATTTGGAAGGAGGGGGTTTAGGGTGGGGGTAACGAGATGAGATGTCATGGTTTTGGATGGGGATAATCTGAGAACATGGTGAACAGCTGTCGTGAAAACTTGAAGGGATTCATGCACGTGACTGGAATTCAACTGGAAAGACATGAAGGTCAGTTACATGAAGGACATGAAGGTCAGTAACATGAAGGTCAGTTACATGAAGGTCAGTTACATGAAGGACATGAAGGTCAGTAACATGAAGGACATGAAGGTCAGTTACATGAAGGACATGAAGGCAAGGATAGACAAACAGATGCACCAACAGGAGAATAAAATATGACAAGTATGGCCGATGACCTGATCGCCTTTCACAGCTACGTTAAAGAAGTCTAAGGAAAGCAACCACTACACAGACGGAGGGGGAGCATTGCAGGGAAAGGATGACCACACCACTTGTTTATGCATAATGTTGATCAGACAATCACAAACAAAACACCCAAAATTAAACCAGAGTGACAAAGCAAAGTTACTTTGTCAGATTTGCCCAAACAGCTATGGCAGCTGCGGCGGATTTCACTTCGTCCGAATGCAGCCCAGTGTCGCTGCAGACAATCTCACTATAATTCACCAAATGTCCGTCCGAATGTACCGCAAAAACGGCTCAACCGATCGCAACGATATTTTGGGTGGGTATTCCTGGGACCCCTGGGAGTAAAATAGGCCATAATGTTTTTCCAATTTTTCAATGGCAGCAGACCCTCCTTGTGGGTTTAGGACTGTTGCGTCATAATCATCCACCATCCTGCTTGTGGTGATAGGAAGAAAAGCAGGGGCTCGAACGCTGGTGCTTGTGTTTGTGTACATCATGATTTTCAAGTACTTGTAGGGCTGCTGCATTCGGAGATGGGGTCGTAACTCCTCCAATCACGGGTTTTCGTCTGTAGGCCAGATGTTTTCCTTCATCTGTGATGGTGTCATTATTGGTCTATGGGCATTTCCTCCCACAGCCACACCACCAGGGGTTTAGGGCCCCATCCCGCCATCGTCAATGCCCTCAAAAGTCCTCAATCCTCGTCGATGCATTATCTACGAGATTCCATCTCACGTATCCATTATCGTTTGTCTTTTGACCCACAGCAGACGATTAGAAGACACGAAGACCGCAATGCCGGTGAATGCGGTCAAAACGCCAGATCATTTTATCTTGCATGAGGTACGTTTTTCCTATTTCTTTGATTATTTTAAATCATTTATTTTTCATCCGGATTTGGTACAAAGGGAATTAGTGTTAAAAATTTATTGTACGAGTATGTATGTAAATACTAAGTATGAGCAAAGGAAGGTATTTGTGAATTATTATTGCCTTCACCACAATGAGAATGTGACAATGTCTACAAAGTATGTACAATTAGTATGCGAGTAAGTCTATAAAGTCTGCATAATTAGTATGCGAGTAAGTCTACAAAGTATGTACAATTTGTATGCGAGTGAGTCTTTAAAGTCTGTACAATTAGAATGTGAGTAAGCCTATAAAGTCTGTACAATTAGAATGTAAGTAAGTCTATAAAGTCTGTACAATTAGAATGTGAGTAAGTCTATAAATTATGTACAATTAGAATGTGAGTACATCTATAAAGTCTGCACAATTATAATGTGAGTGTCTATAAAGTATGGTCAATTAGAATTTGAGTGTCTATAAAGTCTGTACAATTAGAATGTGAGTAAGTCTACAAAGTATGTACAATTTGTATGCGAGTGAGTCTTTAAAGTCTGTACAATTAGAATGTGAGTAAGCCTATAAAGTACGTACAATTAGAATGTAAGTAAGTCTATAAAGTCTGTACAATTAGAATGTGAGTAAGTCTATAAATTATGTACAATTAGAATGTGAGTACAGTACATCTATAAAGTCTGTACAATTAGAATGTGAGTAAGTCTTTAAAGTCTGTACAATTAGAATGTGAGTACATCTATAAAGTCTGCACAATTAGAATGTGAGTAAGCCTATAAAGTACGTACAATTAGAATGTAAGTAAGTCTATAAAGTCTGGACAATTAGAATGTGAGTAAGTCTATAAATTATGTACAATTAGAATGTGAGTACATCTATAAAGTCTGCACAATTAGAATGTGAGTGTCTATAAAGTATGTTCAATTAGAATGTGAGTACGTCTATAAAGTCTGCACAATTAGAATGTGAGTAAGTCTATAAATTATGTACAATTAGAATGTGAGTACATCTATAAAGTATGCACAATTAAAATGTGATTAAGTCCATAAATTATGTACAATTAGAA
>NC_136269.1:21401298-21463798 GCF_964187855.1 Myxine glutinosa
TCTAAAACTTTTGACCGCTAGTGTACATCCTATATTTGCACGACTCTGTGTCCATACTGTTTATGTACTTTGCACCTCCCACTCCATTAAATATTATGATTAATATGGGATTATGTTTAAGTTCCTCTCTGTTTAATACGAGTAAAATCACCCGTTCCCAGTGAGGGGAAAAGTTAAAGTTGATCGATCAATTTAAATGATTTCATTCTTCATTGTGTTGCACTCTTGGTTTCACTCAGATCCAAAGCTCTTAACAACTTATACCGCCCACCTTGAAATGTTGGTGCATCATTGGGCGGCAGAGGTTGGATTTGTCTAAAAAGAGGGAAAAATGTATTTCTTTTAAATCGTGTTACTCCATGAAGATCTGGATTAAATCTACTTCGAAGATAACTTGAAGGAACAATAAAAACAACTGCTTTACCTGGGTATACACAGCTTTTCAAACCCAGCGTGGGAAGCGGCCGCCGTAAACAGGAGACAGAGGAATGCACGGACAGACATCACGGTTCACAATATTGTATATTTAAGAGAGAATATCATTATTAATGATGCAGCCTCTCCCTCAGGGTCTCATAGCAACGGACGACATTGCTATAGTGAGGTCCGATGGTAACCTCAGTCAACCCTGTCCACCATCCAACCACCCGCACCTTACTGATATCCCTCCTCACACAATCCTCCCATCTCAACCGCAGTCCCGCTCTTTTTCTTCTACCTTGTTCCTTCAACCTATCCGCTCTCTTTGCCATTCTCTCTTCCCCCATCCACACCGTGTCCACCCCATCTCAGCTGACATTTCACCAATCTCCTCATCAAGCCCGTCTGCACACCAATCTCCTCCTTCAGTTAATTCATTTTCATTCTATCCACCCTCTTCAATCCCACAATCCTCCTGACCCAGTTGCTCTCCCAAACCTGCAGCCTCTGTTGTTGTCTCTCGGTCAGAGCCACCATCTCTAGACCGTAAAGGTAGGCCGGCATTACACACATCAGAACTTTTCCTTTCAATCTCCTTGATATATTCCTGTCTGCCATTACTCCCTCTACCTTCCTCCACACATTCACACCCACCTGAATCCTCTATTCCTCTTCCTCACCTCTGTCTCTGACTTACCGTCTCCGGTCACTGTTCCATCCAGATACTCAAACCTCTGTCCCTGTCTGATCTCCTTCCCCTTTGAACTGACGATTAATTTTCTCTGCTGCCTGACCCACATCACCTCAATCTTCTCCATGATCATTTTCAGTCCATGTTTCTCAAATGCCTCTTTACACTCCCCCAATAGTTCCTGCATCTCCCACCAACTCTCCACCACAACAGCAAGAGCATCGACATACAATATCCTTCCCAGAATATCTTTCATGCTCACCTTCCTGCTTACCAGCTCCATCACCATGATAAACAGGAGTGGGCTGAGAGAGCTTCTCTGCCTCAAACCAATATGCACACTGAACTCCTCGACATCGCAGGAACAACCAAAACTCTTCCCTTCATTCCCTTGTGCATCCTTTCCACCAATCTAACTTCTGCTTCCATTACTCCCATCCATCTCAGTGTTGCCATCACCATCTCTCTCGGGACACTGTCAAGGTCTTCTCCAGATCCACAAATCCAAATACAATTTCACCCTGCACCTCCAACCTCTTATCCAACAGCTGTCTCAGGGTTAACATCCCATCCATCATCCCCCTACCCTTTCTGAGCCCCTGCTGCTCTTCTCCGATCTCCTTCTCCACACTCTTCCTTATTCTCCCATCCAGAACCCTCTCCAGCACCTTCATGACATGACGAAGGAGTGTAATGCCCTGTACTTCCCCAGATCTTGATCCCTTCCATATCGGCCCAATTAACCCTGTCCTCCACTCCTTCGGAATCGGAATGTAGGCAACCCCTCACCAATAGGTATCATGGTCGGCCTGTCTCTTCTGTCTGGTCTGAGTCAATCGGACTAGGTCAAAAACCGAAAAGAGCGACAATCATGTCAGGCTTACGAAAAACGAAAAAGCATACAGTGTCAGAATGAGTCAGTACGTTTTGTCAAGGTGTTTTTAAAAGTGGAATTCCTCTCAATGTTTGTGTTTTCTGGGTTATGGTTAGTAAATAGTAATACTTCCAACAAAAAAACGCTCTTCACAAAAATCACTCAATTCTTTCACAAAAAAGTAGTTTAAAAGCCACTCAGTTCGACCTTCATCACGCCTCGACTCCCATGATGGGACCTGCTCGACTCCCACGTTCGGACCTCCGGCGACTCCCACGTTCGGACCTCCGGCGACTCCCACGTTCGGACCTCCGGCGACTCCCACGTTCGGACCTCCGGCGACTCCCACGTTCGGACCTCCGGCGACTCCCACGTTCGGACCTCCGGCGACTCCCACGTTCGGACCTCCGGCGACTGCCACGTTCGGACCTCCGGCGACTGCCACGTTCGGACCTCCGGCGACTCCCACGTTCGGACCTCCGGCGACTCCCACGTTCGGACCTCCGGCGACTCCCACGTTCGGACCTCCGGCGACTCCCACGTTCGGACCTCCGGCGACTCCCACGTTCGGACCTCCGGCGACTCCCACGTTCGGACCTCCGGCGACTCCCACGTTCGGACCTCCGGCGACTCCCACGTTCGGACCTCCGGCGACTCCCACGTTCGGACCTCCGGCGACTCCCACGTTCGGACCTCCGGCGACTCCCACGTTCGGACCTCCGGCGACTCCCACGTTCGGACCTCCGGCGACTCCCACGTTCGGACCTCCGGCGACTCCCACGTTCGGACCTCCGGCGACTCCCACGTTCGGACCTCCGGCGACTCCCACGTTCGGACCTCCGGCGACTCCCACGTTCGGACCTCCGGCGACTCCCACGTTCGGACCTCCGGCGACTGCCACGTTCGGACCTCCGGCGACTCCCACGTTCGGACCTCCGGCGACTCCCACGTTCGGACGTCCGGCGACTCCTATGCTTGGACCTCCTCGACTCCCTTAAAACCTCGATGTAAAACTTTTTACAAAACACCATTAAATGATTAGCTACTTCATCGACTGGAGCATAACATACTTCACATGCAGATCCTGAATATCATTCCGAACATTAAGCCGACTCAACAATGGTTTTGACCAATCCTGGGGAAACGAGCCTTGATTATTTAAAAAAAACTCAATCCTGTTGTTCAAAATTTCCACAATCCTCTCATTCCATGTACCAAAACCATTTACCGATAAACGAAACTTTTTACACATTTTACTTACAAAATTACAAACAGAATGAACTAGAACAGCACTCAGTAGAGAGCATACCTCCACCTGGTTGGCCATATCTCCCAATGGTGAAGAATCACTTAAAAAACTCTATTTACCGGATCCGGATCCGGATGTTCACCAAAATTGAATCGATTCTTCCTTGTCAGACACCCAACTGGTCCAACAAGATTCGTCCAAATCTGTCCATAACGTTTTCAGACATCCTGGTATGTATCGTTTTTGGCCATATCTCCCGATGGCGAAGAATCACTTAAAATTTCTCGTAGCCGGATCCGAATCCGGATCTTCACCAAAATCTAATCATTTCATCGTTGTCACGTACGCTACATCTCTGCCAAATTTCGTTCAAATCCGTCCACAATTTGAGATATTTTGTTCACAAACGGACAAACAATCAGACAGATAGACAGTGGTGAAAACATAACGTCCATCCACCTTTGGTGGTGGAGGTAACAATAGAAGATCTAATAAAAATTCAATGGCCGAGTCACTGGTTCCTTATATATTTGGCTCCCAATTTCTCAAGATCCCTGATGTCATTGTTGCTAATAATATTCAAATCCCCAGTAATTACCTGCCCACATGGATCATACAAAAAGGTGAAGAGGAACATGCACAATCAGTTGTAAAAATATCCGCAACTGCATCTATTCCAAGAGGTTAAACAAATTTACGATAATTAAACAAGAATTGGTCAACAATCTTGGTCTTGGTGAAAGTTCCAGAGATACTGTAATCACGTGACCGAGCCAGGGCCAGGAATGCCTATTAAAGTGAAGGGCGATTGCTCTTGGCATTCATTCATTCATTCGTACGCAGCACGTGGTTGCAGGTTCGCATCAGTTCTTGCAAGGGCAATGCCACAGATGCAGTGCCCCCTGTAGGTTAGAGCAGAAATTGTTAAGTGTGGGAATAGCTCATCTGCTTCAGGAAGAACACAACACCTGGCAATAGCTCACCTACTCCACGAAGGACACTGGGATTTCTAATGTCCACCAACAAATGCAAGCAGATGATGGGACACACACGGTTTCACATCGACACATTGATGCTTCGCCCCACCTGCGAAACACCGCGGTGACAGTTTATACCTGGGCCAAGATTCAAACCCAGGCTACACAGCTCAAAGGTGAGTGCGTGTATCTCCAGGCTACCTTTCCCAGACCCAATCTTGGCATTGTTGTTTCATATACAGCAGCCTGTGGCGGTTGGCTGCATCATTCTGGAAGTGCGGAAGTGCCACTGATGCCGTGCTCCTGTTTCCAGTGAGCTCGTGTACTCATTCCGCGGACATCGGAAGGATGACAGGCTGAGTCGATCCCACCTGGTTAATTCAATGGCACGGCAGGGGCTGAAACTTAAGACGCTGAGATCGTAAACCAGCCACCTGAACCGTTAAGCCAACACCTGGTTTACTCGGGGAAATGAAAACCCCTTTTTGTTTATTGCAGATGGTTCCTGCAGGTTCAGGTAGTTGAATTTAAATGACTTTTAATGATTTTCCAGTTTTAAATACTGACTTTTTAATGACTCGGCTTGAACATAAAACCGTAACTTTAAACCTGACAACAGAACCAATCTCCCTGTCATGATCGGCACCGTAATATACATAATATTGTTACGTTTGTGGGGGTACGTGACGAATTGCCATAATGGAGACAGGAATGTATCGGCTTTAGCATGGACCGTGGATGCAAAGAAGAACCTTGGTGTAATAAGTAGGGAACCTGTCCGATTAGGAGTGTTTGCATGTCTCCATGAGGGTCGTGGTTTTTGTGTTCACTTGACAGGGCTTAAGATTAATTCCCCAGTGTGTAATTGGCCCTTATGATTTTTCCCGTGTATTATTTTTACATCAATTCAGCCGGCCATTCAATGGGGTCCATTAGCCACCAACCTTCTGTCCACATTGTGGGGTCCATATCGGTTCCAGTTGCGTGGTACCACTGAGTAGGAAAACACACACGTTTTGGTGAAATGTGCAAAGGTAAGCAGTTCGAGATCCGTGCCCCAGGCATACCTGTCCATCTTGCTTTGCTGGATGTACTCATCCATGCTTGAACAACTGCTCAGTCCCGATAGCTTTTGATATGTCATTCAATATACATAATATTGAGGAACAGCACAGGAAGTAGCAATGGCTGCAGGAACATTTGTAATTTTTTTTTTTTTGTAAGATCTCGATGAAGATCGAGGCTCGTGATAGAGCTAACATTAATCACACAAAAAGTCAAACCGACACAAAAAACACAAAATAAGGGGAGCGTTAGACAAGATGGGGAGAGCGGGGGAAGGACACAAAACACAACATTTGAGAGCAGGGACATCGAGAGAACTGTGGGAGGGAGAGGGCTTGAGGGGAGGGAGGAGAGGGCTAAAACATATGGACACTGCAAGGACTTCCAAGAAGGAAGTTGGAATTTCGAAAAAGTGTATCTGGGGTGAATGAGCGGGCATAGAAAAGATCAAGGTTTTGGATGGGGGAAGATAAGAGATGGTGGTGAACAGCTGTTTTAAAGACCTGGAGGGAGGAGTGGGATTGAAGGGAGTGGGGGAGTTTATTCCAGGGGGGGAAAAAGGGGAATGAAAGAGTGAAGGTGAGCAGAGAGCCTAGATTTTTTTCAGTTTAACCATAAGAGGGTTGCTGGCAGATCTTGTGCGACCTGTAGGAATATTTGGGGGACAGAGCACAGAGAGACCTGGGGGAGCAAGGCCAGAGAGGAGTCGGTCGAAGACGGAAAGACCACCAACCTGCCTGCGGTGAGTGAGTGAGAGGCCCTCGGAGTTAGCTTCATCGCGGGAGATTCCAATGATTCTGAATGCTTTGGTTTCAACAGCGTGAAGGCGAGCTAGGTGTGAGGCAGGAGCACCAGCCCATAGGGGAGAGCAGTATTCCATTGAGCTGCGGATGAAAGCCTTGTATGTGGTGAGGAGCTCAGGTGTGCCAAGGAAGGACTTCACACGATGGAGGATGCCCAGTCGGCGACTGGCTTTGGAGGCCAGATTTGAAATGTGGTTTTCCCAGGAAAGATCATGGCAGATAGTGAGACCCAAAAGCTTGAGTGACAGAACTTCTTGGAGAGGATTATTCAGAAAGTGGATGGGAGGGTTGTCCAGTCGGTCTTTTCGGAGAGACATCGTAAGAGTGTGAGATTTGTCAGGATTGAAAGACATGTTCCACTTGTTTGCCCAGTCTGTGATTTTGTCAAGGTCTGCAGAGAGTGAGGAGGCTGCAGACTGCCGATCTGAGGGATGAAGAATGGAGCGACAGAGAGTAGAGTCGTCAGCAAAGAGATAGAGAGGATTTTCAAGAGAGTCAGAGAGATCATTGATGAAGACCAGAAAAATCACAGGGCCCAGAACACTGCCTTGGGGAACTCCAGCCTGAACAGGAAGAGGAGATGAGAGAAACCCATTCAGGGCCACACGTTGACTACGACTAGAGAGGAAGTCCGCCAGCCATGCGTGGAGATTTTCATGGATACCAAAAGAGGAGAGTTTGGTGAGCAGAGCGGGGTGCCAGACCGTATCGAAGGCACGTGATATGTCAAAGGAGACTGCTCTAATTTCCTGTTTGGCATTGAGGACCTCCATCCATTGTTGAGAAAGCAGAAGCAGCATGTCCAGAGTGGAGTGTCCAGGTCTGAAACCAAATTGATGATCAGAGATCAAGCCATTGGAGAAGAGGAAAGATTTCATATCTGAAGCAATGATGGATTCCATGACTTTGCTGATAATTGGGAGAAGGCTGATTGGTCTGTAGTTGCTGGGATCTGTTTTTGCACCTTTTTTATGCAAAGCGGTGATGTTGGCAGATTTCCAAGCAGATGGAAGATGACCTTGAGCAAAAGAGAGGGTGAAGAGAACAGAGAGAGGGAGTGAAAGAGCGGAAGAACATGATTTTAGGACCCATGGGCTGATGCCGTCAGGTCCAGTTGCAGAATCAGAGTCGAGGGTTGACAGAAACTTTTCCACCTTGTCAGGAGGAAAGGACACAGAGTCCAGGAGCAGCTGGGTACGACTGGGTACGGTGGGTACAGAGAGGGATGGGTTTGGGACACAATATTTAGAGGCAAACACAGAGTTGAGGCATTCAGCTTTTTCACGTGCGGAGTCAGCCCTGTGGCCATTTGAGGTGAGGGAGGGGATGGAGGGGGAACAAACACCAGAAACAGATTTGACCAGACGCCACCAGGATTTGAAAGAGGGAGACAGATAAGAGAGTTCGGTCCTGAGAACGGAAAGATATTGCTTCCTGGCTCTCCTGAGGGTGGACACACACTTGTTTCGGGCTTTGTGAAAGGAAATGAGATTTCCTTCCGTTGGATTTGCTTTCCAGGAGACGAAAGCAAGTTGTTTCTGGGCAATAGCCTCACCACAAGATTCCGTGTACCATGGACGGGAGGAAGGGTATGACAACTGAAGACGAGATGGGATAAATCTGTGCATGAGAGAGAGCAATTTACTTTGGAAGAATTCCCAGGATGAGTTGATGTCAGAGGCAGTAGAGATGGGAGACCAGTCCAGATGATTGATGGCTGCTTGAAGACCGTGCCAGTTGGCCTGAGTGAAATGCCAGACTCGTCGACGCTGAGGAGGCTCTCTGAGAATGGTCAGAGAGATGTCCACTTTAACAAGCACATGATCAGAAGAGCCGATTGGAGCAGAAGAAGAGCAGCAGACATTTTCAGGGAAGTTAGTCATAACCAAGTCCAGAAGAGAAGATGCTCCGTTGACTGAGATCCGGGTTGGGAAATTGACAGATTGTGTCAGTCCCAGTGAGTCACAGAAGTCCTTTGCTGAAGAGCCATGGCTGGTGAGAGGGGTACCCACCCCCAGCCAACTGGCATGGTGACAGTTGAAATCACCACATATGAGGAAGAGAGAGTTGGGATGGGTCGATAGAAGTTGGTCCATATTATCAGACAGCGAGATGTAGATGGAGTCATCACTGTTTGGTGGACGGTACAACACACATATGAACAAAAGGTGGGAGCGAAGGGGAAGCCGTAGCCAAAGGTATTCCTGGGGGTGAGGTGGAGAGAGGGCAGTGCAGGGCGAGTGAGGAAGAGAGTTTTTTATAAAGATAGCAACCCCACCTCCAGGATGAGGCTCAGGTCTATCATACCGGAGGAGGAGTAACCTGGGAAAGATACCAAGGAATCAGAGACGTCATGAAGGAGGAAAGTTTCTGTTAAGCAGATCACGTCTGGTTTGTCAGAAGCAACCTGTATGGAGAGATCAGTTAAGTTTGAGCGAAGGCCCCGGATGTTTGAGGTCCATACCGTTAAGGAAGCGGAAGGGGGAGCATCGGATACAGAACAGGGGGGGGAGCGGTAGGGTAAGATGTGGAAGAGGAGGAAGAGGTAGGGAGAGCTGTTGAAGGTGTGTCAGAGATTACAGAATAGCTTGGAGAAAGGCAAGAATGGGGCAGACAAAAGGTTTGATGGTGATTGGGTGAGGCGCAGTGAGGTGTTATTTGAGGAGGGGGAAGAGTGAGGCAGAAGGTTGAGGGAGAAGAAGGGGAAAGTTGGAAGGGGGAAGAATCGGGGAGGACGCTTTGAGGAGGAGGGGTGAGAGGGGAGTCTAGGGGGGGAGGAGTGAGGGAGAGTCTCGGAGGGGAGGGGATTGGGGGGAGTTTAGGAGGGAAGGGGCAGGGGGGGAGATTTGAAAGGGATGGGTGATGGGGAAGATTTGGGGGGGAGGGGCAAGGGGGAAGATTTGAAAGAGATGGGTGATGGGCAAGATTTGGAGGGAAGGGGTGAGATTGGATTTTGAAAAGTGTACGATTAATGGGAAACGAACATTTATTGCAAAATGAGTTTCTTGAGACATTCGAGTCAAAAATACATTTGAGGACGCTGAAGGATGGGTGGAGTTCTGGAGAGTTTAGGGAATGAATGAAAGATGCACTGTAAGAGATGGAATTTTTTTTTGGAATGAATAGATTTGGTGAGCAAGTCGAAAGCATCCTTTTATAGAAGAAGAAGAAAAAGGTGTTATAGAATATGACAAAATTAAGTTCTTCAGGGGACAGATGAAACATTTTTTAACAACGTGATCACGTGATCACGAACAACGTGGTCAAAGAACGAACGAACAAATAAGAACGAACAAACGGATAAGAACAGGGAAGGAAAATATTTTTTTTGTTGTTTTTTTTGAGATTTTAAAACAAGGAAGTATGGGGTGAAAAGACCGTGAAAAACAGAGACCGAAAGTAATTTGCAGCGCAATCGAAGAACCGCTGAGACAAAAAAAAGCCTCAAGCCAAGGGCTGACACGGTAGCCTACTAGTACTACACTAGGCCTCAGAATACACGATACGAAAAAAACGACGATTCTGTACACAGGTATGAAAAACCAACACCGAGAAACCTATTAAAGTCACCCCAATAGGTACATACACCGAAAGAAAGATACAGATTCGACAAAAACACAATTGTGAAAAATTACTTAACTTCGAAAGCGTGCGCGCGGGGACAGCTTTGAAGAGACGTGATGACCAATCTTGCGCATGCGCAGATCCACGACGCGCTCTCTTGCCTCTTGCCCCCCACGCCTTCCTCTGCCCTTGACTCTCTCCTCTTGGTTCCGGACTTTGGTGGAAGACAGCGGTGCACGGACATTCTTCTCATTAGGCTTCATCGTGGCGGTCGTGTTCCGAGATCTTGCCAGTGTTAGTCGGGACGAGGCGGAAGAGCTGTTGTTTTGCCGACGCGCTTGGAAAGCAGGCTGTGCACCTGCCATTCGAGACGGACCGCGAGGCCTTGTTCCCGCCAAGGCAGAAGCCGCGTCCGGACTGCGCAATCGAGGCCTGACGAATGCTGACGACGCACCAAGCAAGTTGAACTAAGTGCCATAATTACACTATTATTTTTCAGTTCTTGAATTCCCCTCTGTCTGTGTACGGTGTCTGTTCTGGGAGCGCTCCATATAGGAATTTTATTTTTCTTCGCGTTTTTCTTGTTACCGGCATTCCGTTTTAATAAATCCTTTTGTTATTTTTTTTGTACATTTCTAAATCCGTGTTTGTTTGAGTTTATTTTCTGCAGGTTTGAGGACTGCGGCGGGACCACAGGTAAGCTCTTCAGCTTAATCTTCTTCTTTCTTCCTTCCGCGCATATATATAGTTAAATCCGCATTTGATCATCACCTTCTGAGTTAAAAGCTCGCTATTGGCCATCCGCAACTCTCCTGGTGTTAACTTGGAGGGAATCACACGACAATATAAACAAATGTGACAAAATGCAATATGGAACATTTGCATAAACTTTACTTCACTGTGTTCTCACAAATTAGGCATTGGATGTGTTGTAATATACACCATAATGCAGCAATAAAATAACCCTCGCTTTACCCTTCGGTCACCCAGGAAGTACCCCATACCCCCTCCAAAAGGCTGCATGTACCAATTGGTCTGAATTCGGACATGGAATGGAAGTTATGAAGATTTGTATCCTCATTCTACTTTATCTGCTGTTCCTATTAACTTTGCGTCCCATTGAGCACGCCATTCATCTGCGTGCAGCAAACTCGCACCCAATCGCCATCCCTGGAACTCCAGGCCATGGCTCAGGTCTGACCATATGGCGCATGCTTCCGCACCGCTTTGGTCAACCAACTGCCAACCTGCAAATACACAATACAGTACTTACTGTACACCCTTAAATTCAAAGAAAGCACCGAAAGGGTTTCCATCATGGAATAGATCATCTTGTAGCGGTTACCGCTGGATGCACACAATCGCCTTGCACCGGCCAGAACACGGCCAGACGCGCCTCTCCCGGGCATGCCCGGAGCCCGGACTCACTGTTCCCGGGCACGCCCGAACCTCCCGGGCACGCCCGGTCTCGTCTTTCCCGGGCATGCCCGCTCTCGCCTTTCCAGGGCTCGCCCAGAGCGTCCGGGCATGCCCGCTCTCGCCTTTCCAGTGCTCGTCCAGAGCGCCCGGGCACGCCTAGCCTCGACTTGCCAGGCCGCAGCCAAACACGCCCGGGCAGGTCCAGACTCGCCTTTCCAAGGCTCGCCCTTGACACCCGGGCATGCCCGGTATAGCTTTTGCCGGGCAAACTTCCCGACATAAATGTGTATATATATTGCTGCCCGATAAACGGGCTTTTGGTCAGAATACCTGAGCTGTTTTGTTTCAATAAAGCAACTCGGACGAATTCCGTCTTTGGTCGCGTCAATTCTTTCGACTCGCGTTGGAGCGCAGCTCCTTCAATCTGAGTGTTGATTTGTATCACGTTGGTAATCAATTTAACCATTGGAATGATGTTCAAAATCATTGCATTTGTTTATACATACAGGTACGAAGCTCATGGAGGATAGGAATAACAATGAGCAAAGGGTAAACACAAAATGGGGCTAGCAGAAAACAGGACAGAACGTATGGCTACATCACGGCAAAGGTGGAATTGTGTGTGAAAGATGGGAACAACATCTCAGTAGATGTTGTAAAACTCAGAGGAAGAAGTGGGAAAGACCATGATGTGGCGGAGGGTAACAAACTTAAAATCCTGGAGGGAAGAGTTTGAGATAACAGACTCAGGAAGACAGTTTCACAGGAAAGAGAAGAGGGGGGTGGGGGCGGAGAGGGATGAATAAATGGAGGTGATTGTTAAGTTTAGACTTGAGGAGGATTACAAGGCAAGGGTTTCTGATAGAACACATACGATTTGTGGGGGAAGCGGATGGGGTAGAAGTTGGGTGGAGAATGGAGAGAAGAGGGCATCAGGAAGAGGGCAAGGGCTAGAACAGAGCCAGTAAAAAATGGCAGGGCCAATAACCTGTCTGCAGTGAACACGAAACAGGAAGCCGAGTCTCAGGGAAATGCTTCCCTGAGACTCAGCTGAAGAAGTACTCAGCAAAGACATCGGAATGGATTTGGCGAATCAATAGGAGATTGAGAAAGAAAGGTAGAATACAAATAAAGACAGAAGAGATATAAAAACGAGAAAGAAGGTGAGCATAATGCTTTTTACAGCCTCAGCATACCTTAAAATGAGTGGTTGATCCAGTTGCACGAAAATAAGTGTTCAAATGGGAAAAGCCTCAACAGAAATGAATCAGCAATTCAATACAACATATCTACAGGGAAGAACCATGAGAGAGACAGAGAGAGATACAGAGAGACAGAGAGAGACAGAGAGAGAGATACAGAGAGAGTGAGAGACAGAGAGAGAGAGAGAGAGAGAGAGAGAGAGAGAGAGAGAGAGAGAGAGAGAGAGAGAGAGAGAGACAGAGAGACACAGAGACAGAGAGAGAGATACAGAGAGAGAGAGAGAGAGAGAGAGAGAGAGATACAGAGAGAGAGAGAGAGATACAGAGAGAGTGAGAGACAGAGAGAGAGAGAGAGAGAGAGAGAGAGAGAGAGAGAGAGAGAGAGAGAGAGAGAGACAGAGACAGAGACAGAGACAGAGAGACACACAGAGACAGAGAGAGCAAGAGAGACACAGAAAACAACCCTAATCAACAGAGTGCTGTTCCAATGCTTGCATATCTGCAAACATTCAAAACAGATTTTTTTTTTTTAAATTCCACCTTCCTGGTTTTATCCAAAGAGAGATAAGTTAAAAACAAATAAACAGCATACTTTATCTTCATTAATAATTCAGGCAAATACCCGCCCTACGGGTGGAACCGTTCCTCACGTTGCTCGGCCAATCCAATGTTTTGGCTTTTTTCTTGGCATTGTGATGCACTTGTTTGAATTGCAGTTTAATTTTTGCTGCAAACAATATATTTTCCAATTAAATAACTTTTCTCTATTTTCTTTTCCAGGAATTCCAGCCAAAGTATTCAATATTTTGAAGATCTGAATAGCTCCACCCCCACTACATCGACCATTTCCTGCAACTTTTACTACATGCCATTTTCTCGAATCAGGCCTGCTTATCTGACTTTTAAAAAAGATGCAGCGATTCCATGTAGAAAAATTGGTACCCACCCTCTCCCAAAGGAAGAAAATGCCAAGATGGGCAAAAAAGACCATCTTTTTCAAAACTTTATGGAATCAAACGAAACTTGGAAAGGCATAACTTCAGTGTGCCCTCATTAATCCCAGAAAGTTTGCTTCCTTCAAATACTCTATGAGTAGATGATACGACTGGGCATCCTCCATCCTCAGCCAGTCGCCGACTGGGCATCCTCCGTCGTGCGAAGTCCTTCCTAGGCACACCTGAGCTCCTCACCACATACAAGGCTTTCATCCGCAGCTCAATGGAATACTGTTCTCCCCTATGGGCTGGTGCTCCTGCCTCACACCTGGCTCGGCTTCACGCTGTTGAATCCAAAGCTTTCAGAATCATTGGAATCTCCCGCGATGAAGCTATCTCTGAGGGCCTTTCACTCACTCACCGCAGGCAGGTAGGTGGTCTTTCTGTCTTCTACCGACTCCTCTCCGGCCTTGCTCCCCCAGCTCTCTCTGTGCTCTGTCCCCCAAATATTCCTACAGGTCGCACAAGATCTGCCAGCCACCCTCTGATGGTTAAACTGCCGAAATCTCGGCTCTCTGCTCACCTTCACTCTTTCATTCCTCTTTTCTCCCGCCTCTGGAACAAACTCCCACACTCACTTCAATCACACTCCTCCCTCCAGGTCTTCAAAACAGCTGTTCACCACCATCTCTTATCTTCCCCCATCCAAAACCTTGATCTTTTCTACCCCCACTAATTCACCCCAGATCCACCTTGTTTGAAATTCCAACTTCTTTCCTGGAAGTCTTGGCAGTGTCCATATGTTTTATACCTCTCCCACCCCCCCCCCCTTCCCATGCCTCCCCCCCAAAGCCCTCTCCCTCCCACAGTTCTCTCGATGTCTCCATGTCTCTCGGTCCCTGCTCTCAAATGTTGTGTTTGTGTCCTTCCCCCTCTCTCCCCATCTTGTCTACCGCTCCCGATGTTATTTGTTTTGTGTGTCTGTTTGTCTTTCTGTGTGATTAATGTTCGCTCTTTCACGAGCCTCGATCTTGAATACCAAAAAATAATAATAATAATAATAATACATACATACAGTGCATTGAGAAAGTATTCAGACCCCTTCACTTTTTTCACATTTTGATATGTTGCAGCCTTATGCTGAAATCGTTCAAATTCATTTTTTCCCTCATCAATCTACACTCAATACCCCATAATGACAAAGAGAAGACAGGATTTTAGAAAGTTTTGCAAATTTATTAAAAATAAAAAACACATACACACACATACATACATACATACATACATACATACATACATACATACATATAAATGAGAAATATCACATTTACATAAGTATTCATACCCGTTGCTATGACACTTGAAATTTAGCTTAGGTGCCTCCCATTTCTCTTGATCATCTTTGAGATGTTTCTACACCTTGATTGGAGTCCACCTGTGGTAAATCCAATTGATTGGACATGAGTAGGAAAGGCACACACCTGTCTATATATGGTCTCACAGCTGACAATGCATATCAGAGCAAAAACCAGGCCATGAATGAATGAATGAATGATCGTTTTGAGGCCATTTTGAGGCCATGAGGTCGAAGGAATTGCCTGCAGAGCCCAGAGACAGGATTGTGCCGAGGCACAGATCTGGGGAAGCCTACAAAAAAAAAATTCTGCTGCATTGAAGGTTCCCAAGAGCACAGTGGCCTCCATAATTCTTAAATGGAAGAAGTTTGGAACAACCAGGACTCTTCCTAGAGCTGGCCGCCCAGCCAAACTGAGCAATCAAGGGAGAAGGGCCTTGGTAAGAGAGGTGACCAAGAACCCGATGGTCACTCTGGCTGAGCTCCAGAGATCCTGTGTGGAGATGGGAGAAACTTCCAGAAGGACAACTATCACTGCAACACTCCACCGATCTGGGCTTTATGGCAGAGTGGCCAGACGGAAGCCTCTCCTCAGTGAAAGACACATGAAAGCCCACAGAATCTTGTTTCTCACAGTCTGAGAGTCCTTTAGGTGCTTTTTTTGCAAACTCCAAGCAGGCTTTCATGCCCACAGCATCTCGAACAGGCCCACAGCACAGAGACAGCAGATCGATCTCCCAGGAGCGACCCAAAGATCACCCACATCCAAGATGGTGTACACCTGCCTTCCAGATCTTGAGTCGAAACTTGACCTTGATCATCCATGGCACGACTCAATTTGGATGTTTGAATAAAATTTCGGCCGCTCGTAAATTTTTGACCAAATTTTTAAAGATGCTTTAAAAATTTGGTTCGGGTCCAATCCCAACTCCTCGACACCAATTGTTACGGATCCGGGGGACAGCACTCACATTAGCAAGGGGGGGTTAATCTCCTTGTTCTGTTAAGCTGGCCGTCTCCGCCGGTCCTGGAACTATTACGTCACTTCCGGTCAGTGCTGAATAGGGTAGTAGGCCAATTATTGCTATGACCTAATTACCAGCACCTTCCGGTAAGCGAGGAAATGAGCCCCGCCCGAGCCGCGGCTGTAATGGACATGCCGAGCGAAGCGAGCCACGACTCAGGCCGTTAACAAAAGACTAAACCCGACTATAGCGGTTGGCCAAATCGCGCCACATGTACTCAATCGGGAAAGGACTAAAGCGATCGGGGGAAGAAGAAACCAAAGTAAAGGAATACCAGATATTTATTAATTATGTACACGAAATGAAGAAGAAACAAAAGGTAAGACTATACAGGAAGAGGAAGAAGCAGATAAACAGGGCAAACCTTAAACAGTCTTATATTATAACCCCGGACAAACAAACAGACTTACACGACAGGGAATGGCAGGAAGGAATGGCTGGAAGGAGGAGAAGGTCCAGGCAGACGGTAAGCGTTGAGGTCCGGCTCCAGGAGTGGACTCGCATCGTGGCGGGAAACCCTGGCAGGCAGCGAGCGCGTATCGTGGACCGCGAGCGGACGTTACATATATCGGGGAAACTGGGATATGGCGTACGTAATATGTGGCTTGTGCCAACACTCTCTCTCTCTCTCTCTCTCTCTCTCTCTCTCTCTCTCTCTCTCTCTCTCTCTCTCTCTCTCTCTCGAACAAGGTTCGTATCATCAACGGTCCCCTGCGCAGTCCGTTACCATCAGCAGTTTGTGGCGCAGCTCGTACCAAAAGCAGTCCGTGGCGCACTCCCAGCTCCGCTCCAGCTCATCGACCCGAACTCCTTCTCACCTCATCTCATCTCCTTCTCACCTCATCTGCTCAAGCAGTCCCTTGCCGCCGCTTTTATTGTCCATTGTTGTATCAAGCCGCCGGCTCCGATGACACGCCTACCGGTCGGCTCACCTCGGCGCTGGTTGGCCGGCAAGGGCTCACTGGCTCCACCTCTGATAATGAGTTCACACGCCACACCTTGTTCTGGTGTTCCGCCCCCTTTTTCCTCGGCTTGAGACCGCGTGCATAATGGCGGCTTGGTGCCAGCAAACAGTCCAAAGCAAACGGCAGCGAACGCCATCCCACTGTTACTGCACTTTCACGAGCGGGAGAGATGATTGGGAATATTGAAAGGGGCCTATCTTATTTGATTAATGCAACGCAGATTCAACTATTGGGAACAGATCCTGAACTGAAACACATAATAATGAAATAACTACAGAGAGGTCCTATGGTTCTCTACGTGTTGTACATGGACTAACTAGGGTGCGATCTTTAATAAGCCAAATGATGGGGATATTTACAGGGGATCATTTATAAGGGAAACATTTACTAAAATTTACAAAGTGAAGGTTCTAAAAACCGTAACAATATATATATATATATATATATATATATATATATATATATATATATATATATATATACAGACTTGGCATTTAATATGGAATATTTTTTTTTTCTTGACTTGGGTTTACTTTCTTAACTCAGTATATCAATCTGGTGAGTTTCTTTTACGCTTCGGTGATTTCTTCGTTAAAAGAACCATGTCACTGATTGTCTGTCACAGCAAGAAGTCAATAACAGGATTATATCACAGGTGGCGTGACAAAATGTACGGACAGGTACATTTGACGATTGGCTTCACAATCGGGTATATAAGGGTTGTTGCGTTCTGTATTAGTGGAAAACAACTGCTGCACGTCTACAAAAGTTATTGCCACTTCCCCTGGAGATGGTCTGTCAACTCGACAATGCTGTTTGTCATTTAGTGGTGGCTTTACGAAATTCCGGCATGAAACAGCATGCTATTGCTTGGCAGTATGGCATCACTCAAGGTCATGTGTCAAATATCCTGAAACGAAATGCTCAGGGGGGTGTACCTACTCCAATACCGAGGCCAGGACGTCCCCACAGAACCACAAGGAGGGATGATCGCCAGCTGCACTGATTAGTCCGCAATGGCCGTACCAAGTCAGCTAATCGGCTTAGGGCTGAGTGGCAGCAACTGACAAATGTGCCTGTATCCAGAAGGCTAGTCAACCAACGACTGGTTCAAGCAGGCCATCGTGCCAGGCGTCCCGTGAGAAAGGCACGTCTGACCAGACAAAACCGCCAGCGCCAATTGCAGTGGGCCAGAGAGCACCGTCAATGGCAGCCAGGACACTGGAATCACATGATCTTCAGTGACGAGTCTAGATTTCTGGTCTATCGTCAAGATGGCCGCGTCCGAGTGCGCAGGCAAGTGCATGAAGCCTACAACGAAGATTGTATAGTGCCAAGAGTCCAAGCTGGAAGTGGTGGGGTGACCGTTTGGGCTGCTTTTCATGCAGGGGGCAAAACTGACCTGGTTGTTCTTAATGGAAACCTGAACCAGTTCAAGTACAGGGCCATTCTGGAAGAAACATTGCTTTCATTTGTTCGTGCAGCCTTTCGAGGAAACTTTGTCTTCCAAGATGACAATGCATGGCCTCATCGTGCTTGCATGATCCAACACTTTCTTGCTGACCATGGTGCAGAGCAGATTGAGTGGCCTGCCATGTCCCCGGATATGAATCTGATAGAGAACTTGTGGGCAGAATTAACGCGTCAAATCGACAACTTGGACCAGCAGCCTGCCTCTGTGCGTGAATTGCAGCAGGCTATTGTCACTGCATGGCAAGCGATTCCTGTCCAAACCTTGGCAAATCTCGTGAACAGCATGCCTCAACGTGTACGTGCTCTCCTGAATGCTCGTGGGGGTTACACGAAGTACTGAGCTGTAATTTTACTGTCCGTAATCCCAGTCGTAATTTAACTTTTGTTTTTGTTAAAAAAAATTTGGCTAATGTGCAAAATAAAGAGATACTTCTGGAAAACGTACAGAAGTTTAACACAGTACTGTCCATGAATTGAGTTCGATATCAGTTTGCATCACTTTCAAGGATGAATTTATTTGCTTCGAAATGTCAAATGTGGTTTTTGTTTCTTTTAAAGGTCACATTAACAAAATCTAGAATAATTTCAACATAATTCCAATGAACGTTTGGTTCTAAGTCATCTTGAAAAGTAAGTTCATCCCCACAAAAAAAATATTCCATATTAAATGCCAAGTCTGTATATATATATATATATATATATATATATATATATATATATATATATATATATATACAACAACAACAACATGCATTTTAAGGCCATGTTCCCTGCTAGAGCGGGGGTTAGCCTTGCGGTCCCCATGACAATCTTCTCCATTTTGCCCATTATATATATATATATATTGTAGCGGTTCCCGCTGAATGTACACAATCGCCTTGCACCTGCCAGGACGTGGCCAAGGCGCGATCGCCATGCCGGGCTCGTCCGGACGGGCCCAGACGCGCCTCTCCCGGGCATGCCCGCTCTCGCCTTTCCAGGGCTCGCCCAGAGCGCCCGGGCACGCCCAGCCTCGACTTGCTAGGCCGCGTCCAGGACGCCCGGGCATGTCCAGACTCGCCTTTCCAGGGCTCGCCCAGATCGTCCGGGCATGCCCGCTCTCGCCTTTCCAGGGCTCGCCCAGAGCGCTCGGGCACGCCCAGCCTCGACTTGCCAGGCCGCGTCCAGGACGCCCGGGCATGTCCAGACTCGCCTTTCCAGGACTCGCCCTTGACACCCGGGCATGCCCGGTCTCGGTTTTCCCGGGCAAACGCCCCGGCATAAATGTGTATATATATTGCTGCCCGATAAACGGGCTTGTGAGAATACCTGAGCTGTTTTGTTTCAATAAAGCAACTCGGACGAATTCCGTCTTTGGTCGCGTCAATTCTTTCGACTCGCGTTGGAGCGCAGCTCCTTCAATATATATACATTAAAGGGTTTTGGGCCTTCAACCTGATGGAAAATCGTCCAAAGTTCTTTCCATACCGACTGACCACCTCCAGACACCTATCCCTCTCCACATCATTTCTTCAGCTCCTGACCTCCCCTCTCTCTCTATATTCACCACAGCTTTGCTTTCAGCAATTCCCCACAGCATTTCATTCTAGTTTCTTATTCGATGATCCATAGATCAGTAGTTTCAGTTTCACGTTTCAACATCAGTTTCACTTTGAGATATCAGTTTAGATTCATCATCGCAACTTTTGATGTGACGCGAATAGTGCACAGAAAAGGTCGTCAAAGCTGATTTTGGGAGGAGATTTTTTCGAATTATCTAAGGGTCTAAACTCTAAAGTTTTTTAGGGTCATAAAGGGGTCCAAAGAGTTTAGAGAATCAATGATGTTAAAAGGACCAAATAGGGTCAAAAGGTGTCTAAGTACGAAAGAGCAAAAGGGGTCAAAAGTGTCCAAATGGGCTTAAATTTGCCAAAGTGTGTTAAAAAGTCAATAGGTCTGAAAAGTGTCAAAAGGTGTATGTCTCAAAAGGGTCAAGAATGGGATGAAAGGGTGTAAAGGGTGTAAAGGTCTATGGGGTGTAAAAGGTCTAAGGGGTTTAAAGGGGTTTAAAGGGTCAAAGGAGTGTAAGGGGTCTAAAGGGTTGTAAATGGTCAAAGGGCTTCAAGGGGTGTAAATGGTCAAAGGCGTCTAAGGGGTGTAAAGGATCTAAAGGGGTCTAAGGGGTGTAAAGGGTCAAACGGAGTCTAAGGGGTTTAAACGGTCTAAGGGGTTTAAAGGGTCTAAGAGGTGTAACGGGTGAATGGTTTATAAGGGGGTGTAAAGGGTCAAAGGGGTCTGAAGCCATGTGGGATGGTATGTGTAGTCCATGTAGGTACCATGTAACATTCCGATTGTAGTACATGATTCGACGAGCGTCGGAGTTGAGAGACAGCAAACTTGCGGATGTCGCACCAGTTCACGTCCACAGACACAACCAGGTAACGATCCCGTGCTCGAGACTTGGATCCATCTGAGTGCAAGTACACCAGGTCTCCAACATGAGCTGTCGGAGTAGCAGAGCGTTTTGTTGATGGGGACTTGGACTTCTCACTATAAGTATGGTTCCTGGAGCGTTGGGCATGCTGCTCTCGGCCAAGGTTCTGATTCAAGATTGGAATCTGGTGGTTAATGAACTGGTCACGTTGTGTCCACATCTCCCATGCAGACATACCGCGAGATCTGATACGTGAGTTTAATCGGACAGTAGCCGTGGAAAGCTGACGAGGCGACACTGGACCTCCTAACGGGTCTTCGTGTAATAATTCAGCTTTTAATTCCTGAATGGCTTTCTCGGCGACAGGGTTTTTCACGTGACGAAGCTCGAGGGAGACGCGGTGATCTTGCAGGAGCTTGTCATTAGTGGGAGGCTTGAATGCAGAGGCTTGATCAGTCCGGATGACAGCAGGAAGCTCCTCCATCGGATGAAGTTCACTGATGAGTTTGAGCAGGCCGTCACGTAGGGTGTCATGGCGTTCGTCATAAATGAGAGGGGAACGGTTGCAGGAAGTGATGCACTCGCGCAAGATCAAGATCAGTTGACGCCCACGCTTTGGGACATCTGCTGCAAAAGTCACACCAACTGTGTCGGGAGGATCATAGGACGATTGAGGAATGGCACGCGGAGTGATTTTTCGTCGGGAAGCACAGTGGTGGCAAGATGTTTGTGAAACACCAGGATGGGAGTTTACAGCTGGGTCGGCATTCGTACGCAGGCTATACAGTACAGCTTAAAGGTCAGGTGTGCACCTCGAGACCATCCTGCCACGCACCCACACCTGGGCTGGAAATGAACGTTCGGGTTCATCGCGATGCACCAAACGTTCCCGAACCAGAACCATCAAGTTCAGTGAGGTCGAGAAAACTGAGCCTCTTCTGTGGTCCGAAGAAAAGTGTTTTTTTTTTTGGTTTTTTTCAAATCGATATTTTTAAAACCAAAATGTATGGATGTGTCACCAGTTTTAAGTTTATTCCATAAGTCATTGTTAATGAGGGCAACGATGGAGATGAAGCCCCGCCCCCATCCATTGTGACTCACGGTGCTTTGTTGTTGCGTTTCCGAACCTTGGTGTTTGAGTGGATGGAGATGAAGCCCCGCCCACCTCCATTGTGACTCACAGAGCTTTGTTGCGTTTCGGAATTTTAGTGTTCGAGTTCGCGTGTGAGTCTTTTGCGCTCCCTATTCTGCATTCCTTCTGCATTTCTTCTGCATTTCTCCCTTTCTTCGAAACCTTCTGCATTCAAAGCAAGATGTGGTCTTGCTTTGCAAGGATGAAGAAAAAATGGAAGAGAAACGATCGTCAGGTAATAATTGCTTTAATTGTAGAGCACCGAAGGTGGAGCGAAGTTATGTTTTCACCACCGTCTGTTTGTGAACACGTTATCTTAAAAAGTCGTGGACGGATTTGGCAGAAACCTGGTGGAGAGGTTGGGTGTGCGGCAAGGAAGAATCTTACTATAATTCACCAAATGTCTGTCAAATGTCGTCTGTTCGAAGGTACCGCAAAAACGGCTCAAACGATCGAAACGATATTTTGTGTGGGTAATCCTGGGATCTCCAGGAGTAAAATAGGCTATTTCGTTTTCCCAATTTCAGCTTTGGTCTCCAGTAGTCTCAGGTTTGGACTCGCGCATAACATTCGCGTTCGCATAACGTCCATTGTGACGATGTTCTCATTGTGACGATGTATGTGTTCACGGTAGTGTTTGACGTGACGGTGTGAACGTAATTTCGTAATGTTTTTCGTTTCGTAATCCTTAAATGAACGTTTAATGTTGAATGAACGTTTAATGTTTAATGAACGTTTAATGCCCTTCGATGTCAGGCTCGGGTAAACCGCTGAGCCCCATCCGTGATGGGGACTGGGGCTTGAGACAGTATCCTTCATTAAAAGTATAATAAACGCTGTCTCCATCGATCTTGCCAAGGCCGTAACAGCTATCGGCTCAAAATCCTTATTAACTGTTGATTTGGTGCAGTTACACGTATCGGGAATTTGGTACACGTATCGGGAGTACATACGATATCGCGATTGTGAACACGATTATCGATCACGATCCACGATCACGATCATCACGATCATGTTGTATCGATCACAATTTGAAACACGATGGAATAATATTTACCGATATGAACAGTGATGTGGCTTTTATTGAAATTCTAAAGATACTGTTTAGATTTTGATGATTTGCGTGTGATATGATTCAACGATGTTTATATGAATCATTTAAAATAAAAAAACCTTCAATTTCTGATATTTTTCCTTTTCATTTGGGCCTCCCAATTGAAGCCCCGCCCATAGGGCGGGTACCGTTGAGAGTTGATTTAAATTTGGTGAAGATCCGTATCCGGATACCAGGATTTAAACATTTTTAAGCGATTCTTCACCGTTGAGTGATCGGGCCAAAAACGATATGCGGCATGAAATTTGAAAAAGGTTGTGGACGAGTTATGACAAAACTTTGTGGATGAGTTGGGTTTGTGACGAGAACAAGCTGATTCGATTTTGATCGATGTCGGATTTTTTTTTTTTTTTTTTTTGTATACTGAATCGAGTATACTGAATACTGATACTGAATATAATAATCAGTATACTGAATATACTGTATACTGCTCGTGAAAGAGCTAACATGTATTTCACAAACAAATCAACCAGACAAACAAAATATATAAAAGGAGGGAGCGGAAGACAAGATGGGGAGAGAAGGGGAAGCACACAAACATAACATTTGAGAGCAGGGAGATGTGTGGGAGGGAGAGGGCCCGGGGGGAGGAGGCGTGGGAAGGGGGGGGGGGGAGGGAGAAGTATAAAACACAAGGACACCAAGGACTTCCAGGACAGAAGTTGGTATTTCAAAAAAGTGGATTTGGGGTGAAATTAGCGGGGGTAGAAAAGATCAAGGTTTTGGATGGGGGAAGATAAGAGATGGTGGTGAACAGCTGTTTTAAAGACCTGGAGGGTGGAGTGGGATTGAAGAGAGTGAGGGAGTTTGTTCCAGAGGCGGAAGAAAAGAGGAACGAAGGAGTTCTTGAAGTGAGCAGAGAGTCTTGATTTTGGCAGTTTAACCATAAGAGGGTTGCAGGCAGATCTTGTGCGACCTGTAGGAATATTTGGGGGACAGAGCCCAGAGAGAGCTGGGGGGGGGGGGGGGTGGCAAGGTCGGAGAGGAGTCGGGAGAAGACGGAAAGACCACCAACCTGCCTGCGGTGAGTGAGTGAGAGGCCCTTAGAGTTAGCTTCATCGCGGGAGATTCCAATGATTCTGAACGCTTTGGTTTCAACAGCGTGAAGACGAGCTCGGTGTGAGGCAGGAGCACCAGCCCAGAGGGGAGAGCAGTATTCCATTGAGCTGCGCATGAAAGCCTTGTATGTGGTGAGGAGCTCAGGTGTGCCAAGGAAGGACTTCGCACGACGGAGGATGCCCAGTCAGCGACTGGCTTTGGAGGCCAGATTTGAAATGTGGTTTTCCCAGGAAAGATCAGGGCAGATAGTGAGACCCAAAAGCTTGAGTGACAGAACTTCTTGGAGAGGATTATTCAGAAAGTGGATGGGAGGGTTGTCCAGTAGGTCTTTTCGGAGAGACATCGTAAGAGTGTGAGATTTGTCAGGATTGAAAGACATGTTCCACTTGTTTGCCCAGTCTGTGATTTTGTCCAGGTCTGCAGAGAGTGAGGAGGCTGCAGACTGCCGATCTGAGGGATGAGGAATGGAGCGGCAGAGAGTAGAGTCATCAGCAAAGAGATAGAGAGGATTTTCAAGAGAGTCAGAGAGATCATTGATGAAGACCAATTGGGTCTTCCAGAACGATGAAGATGAAGATGAAGAAGATGAAGGATCCAGAACTAACGCTTCAGTTGACACAAAACGTAAACTGTTCAACCTGGCGGAGGTGTGCTTTCCACCGAGTACCGTTGTAGTTGAGAATGAGACTTCAGTTACTGCTCTGTAACGAGATTCTTTCGTCGCTGGTCTAACTAGTTAACGAAAGAACACGATTGGATTTGCTTATCTTATGCTGTTAATAAAACACCCTTCATTAGTCATTTATGATTTAATTCATTCACTATATATAATTTTTGCGAACACTTTTCACTCTTCACGTGACTCATACACTTCATGTGACTCTTCATGTGACCCAAAACACCACGAAGAACCAACAAACCCCGAAGACCCCATGAAGACCCCAAATATCCCAAAAGACTAAAGACCTAAAAAAACACCACGAAGACCCAAAATACCCTGAAGATCCAAAATACCCCGAAGACCCAAAAGACCCTGAAGATCCAAAAGATCCCAAAGACCCTTAACGACTCCATAGACCCAAGCAATCCAAAACACCAAAAAGACCCCAAAACACCAAAAAGACCCCGAGGTCCCAGTGGACCCCAAATAACCAAATTACCCCGATGACCCAAAATACCCCAAAGACCCTAAAATACCCCAACACCCAGAGGACTGAAAATACCCATGCACCCCAAAGATCCAGAGGACCCAAAAGACTCAAATGACCCAAAAGATGCCATGAAACCAGAAGACCAAAAGACCACTCCCTTCACCCCCACACTCCCTTCAATCCCACTCCTCCCTCCAGGTCTTTAAAACAGCTGTTCACCACCATCTCTTATCTTCCCCCATCCAAAACCTTGATCTTTTCTACCCCCACTAATTCACCCCAGAGCCACCTTGTTTGTAATTCCAACTTCTTTCCTGGTAGTCCTGGCAGTGTCCATATGTTTTATGCCTCTCCCACCCCCTTTCCCATGCCTCCTCCCCAAAGCCCTCTCCCTCCCACAGATCTCTCAATGTCTCCATGTCTCTCGGTTCCTGCTCTCAAATGTTGTGTTTGTGTCCTTCCCCCTCTCTCCCCATCTTGTCTACCGCTCCCGATGTTATTTGTTTTATGTGTCGGTTTGTCGGTTATGTGTCGGTTTGTCGGTTTGTCTTTCTGTGTGATAAATGTTTGCTCTTTCACGAGCCTCGATCTTGTATACAAAAAAAAACCAAAAAAAAAAAAACCCTGAGGACCCAATTAACCCAAAAGACCCTGAGGACTCCGAAGACCGAAAAGAAGAGTAATTATGTCTCTTACATTGGAATTGTCGATGGTGGCTTGCAAACTGAACCTCAAGGGTGGTGTACAGAAGCAGGGTTTTTTTCATCACAATAAATACAAGGCACGTGGAGGTGAAATTCACTGCATGTAATGTTCAATGTGCGCAGAGTAAACAGAGTGTTTATTTACGTCTGTAGGATGTCTAATAAATAAAGAAGATATAAGCACACCTGACACTAGGCCCAGGCTTCAGACTTTGGCACGATCATGAGGCTGCACCGTCAAATAAACTGTTCCAACCCATCATTTTTGATGGGTTTTCTACTAGTTTTAAATAATTAATTTACTAATCACATGGTTTGTGTCTTCCTCACCAATGTTTCATTTACTCATCATGTGGTTTGTATCTTCCTCACCTACCCCATAGACCGAAGCGGTTGTACTTGAACACTTCCGCAGCGTTGCAGTGGATGCCTCTCCGCACGAAACAACACAGTCTCGACCCCACCCACAGCATGAAGCACAGGAGGTACATAGTGAGAGAAAATAATAAATTACGTAATATTATACAGTACAGGGATGGTGTTGGGTGTTGGTGTTGTGGTGAATGTGGAAGTGACACAGGCTTGATGGGCCGAATGACCTCCCCCTGTTTCAAGGTTTCTGTGTATTTCTAATTTCATACCAGTAGAGGTTTTTGGTGTGTGTGTGTGTGTGTGGGGTGGGGGGGGGGGGCGGATTTATGTAAGGACAACTGGGACACGTGCCTGGGGCCTCCACCACCCAAGGGCTCAACCAGGATTATTTTCAGGAGACATACAGGGCCTGTAGAAAGTCTACACCCCCTTTTCAAAATGTTCACCTTTTGTTGCCTTGTAGCCTGGAAATAAGTTGCATTAAACCAGACTTTTTCCACCTTTATTTACACATCGTAACCCACAACTTCCAAGTGAAAAACAAATTCTACAAATTTCAGAAAGTTGCTTAAAAAAACAAAACTAGAATATCTTGGTTGGATAAGTGTCCATCCCTCAGAGTTAATACTTAGTGGAAACACCTTTGACAGCAATTACAGGTGTGAGTCTGTTTGGGTAGGTCTCTACCAACTTTGCACACCTTGATTGAGCAATATTTGCCTATTATGCTGTAAAAAAAAAACTGTCAAGTTTTAAAAGTTCAGTCAAGTTGTGTGGGGAGCGTTGATGAACAGCAATCTTCAAGTCATGCCACAGATTTTCAATTTTATTTAGATCAGGGCTCTTTCTGGGCAACTCAAGGACATTTATCTTTTTGTTCCTGAACCCCTCCAGGGTAGCGTTGGCTGTGTGCTGCGGGTCGTTGTCATGCTGAAAGGTAAACTTCCATCCCAATTTCAGCTTTCTTGCAGAGGGCAGCAGGTTTTCCTCTAGTATTTTTCTGTATTTTCCTCCATCCATTTTCCCTTCTATCCTGACATCAGGAAGGAAGGGCATCCGGCCATAACAACATTGCCTCAAACAGGGAACCATGATTGTCATGGGGCCCGCAAGGCTATCCCCCGCTCTAGCGGGGAAAATGACCTTAAACGATCATTCGATTCAACGAATGATGGCCTTAAACGATCATTCGATTCAAAACGATCATTCATTCATTCATTCATTCCTGAGATGTGCTCCAGTCCCTGCTGATGAGAAACATCCCCATAACATGATGCTGCCACCACCATGCTTCACAGTAGGGATGGTGTTCTTTGGGTGATGTGTTGGGTTTGCACCAAACATAACATTTTGCATTTAGGCCAAAAGGTTCCATCTTGGTTTCATCTGACCACAGAACGTTAATTTTTTACATATATATATTTTTTGTATACAGAATCGAGGTTCGTGTAAGAACTAACACATTGGCCATGAAAACATGCACAGACACATAAAACATACAATGAAGGGAGTGGGAGACAGGAGGGGGAGAGAGATGGAAGCACAACAACAGTGGAGAACTGGGACATTGGTAGATCTGTGGAAGGGAGAGGGCTGGGGAGGAGGGAGGCATACACAGTATAAAGTAAATGAGCACTACTAGGAATTTCAGGAAAGAAGTTGGGGATTGAAAGAGGTGGATTTGGGGTGTTTTAATGGGGGTAGAAAAGATCAAGGTTTTGGATGGGGGAAGATAAGAGATTGTGGTGAACAGCTGTTTTAAAGACCCGGAGGGAGGAGTGGGATTGAAGAAAGTGTGGGAGTTGGTTCCAGAGGTGGGAGAAAAGAGGAATGAAGGAGTGAAGGTGAGCAGAGAGTCTTGATTTTGGCAGTTTAACCATGAGAAGGTTTCTGGAAGATCTTGTGGGTCCTGCAGGAATATTTGGGGGACAGAGCACAGACAGAGCAGAGGGAAAAGGCTGGAGAGGAGTCGGCAGAAGACAGAAAGACCACCAACCTACCTGCGGTGAGAGAGAGGGGCCCTCAGTTTTGCCACAACACCGGTTTTGCCACATAGCTTCAGAATCTCCGGAATGTTTCTTTTGCATATCTCAAACATGACTCAAGGTGGACTTTTTTGAGTAATGGCTTCCTTCTTGCCACCCTACTGGACAGGCCAGAGTTGTGGAGTGCTTGGGATATTGTTGTCACATGCACACAGTGACCAATCTTTGCCATAAAGGCCTGTAAATCGTTCAAAGTTACCATTGGCCTCTCTGATCAGTCTCCTCCTTGCTTGGTCATCCAGTTTGGTGGGACGGCCTGATCTTGGCAGGGTATTGGTGGGACCGTACGCCTTCCACTTCTTCATGATCGTCTAGACTGTGCTGCAAGGAATATTCAAGGCCTTTGAATATTTTTATACCTATCCCCTGATCTGTGTCTTTCCACAAGTTTATCCCAGAGCTCTTTTGAAAGCTCCTTGGTGCTCATGGTTGAGTCTTTTCTGTGAAATGTACGACCCAGCAGAGAAAACCTTCAGGACCAGCTGATTCTATTCTGAATTAATCAGAATCACTACAATTTAACACAGGTGGAGGCCAATAAACTTGGTGTGTGATTTTGAAGGTGATTGGTTACACCTGAGCTAATTTACAATTGCTATTATAATGAAGGTGGACACTTATCCAATCAAGATATTCTAGCTATGTGTTTTTAATAAATTAAAAGAAATTTGTAGAATTTGTTTTTCATTTGGGAGTTGTGGGTTACGATGTGTAAATAAAGGTGGAAAAAGTCTGATTTAATGCATTTTAATTCCAGGATATAAGGAAACAAAAGGTGAAATTTGAAAAGGGGGTGTAGACTTTCTGCAGAAACTGTACAAATACAAAATAACCCAACTGGGGTTTTTGATTGGATGTTTGGACAGATGGACTAATTCATAAATCCGAGGCCTTAGCATGTACAGACAGACCTCAGGCTTTTGGCCTTCAGGCCTCGAATAGCTTCCTTCTCCGAAGAGATTGTGTTGTTGTTATTGTTGACGACTTCTTGTTGTTGTTGTGAAGGCAATGTTGAGGTAATTTTTTCAGAGCACTCCTATTATTGGAGGTGTAGTTGTTGTTGTGAAGGCCACCACCACCCATGTGTGCACTGGGGCCTCCACCACCATAAATCCGGTGCTATGTGTGTGTTACGTTATGTTATGGGGGATTGGAGAAACAGCGGCTTTTCGTATGATCGTCCATCTTGGTTTTTAGGCTCATGTACCTGTCAGGCTTTTCACGGCTTTGGAAAAACCCGACATTTTGGGATTCGGATTCAAGATCACGTGTTGATTTTTTTTTAACCCTTTGTTAATTAAAAGAGGTGTTTTTAAATCACGTACCATTCATCATATATCATCAATTCTGGATCTCGATGCTCCCAATATTGTTAGTTTCAAGATAAAAATAGTATATTTCCACAACATTGTTCAACGACAGCGAGTGATTCATTTGTCTTGTGAGTGCAGGTGGAACCAAACACAACCCAGGAGACCGAGCACCTGGAGAATCTCTCCTGCCCCGTTTGCCTTTGTATCGCAGTTGGGCCGCACAGGAACCTTCCCTGCCGCCATGTTTATTGTGTGTCGTGCCTGCAGGGAGTGCATCGTCACAACACCGGACAGGTGCACTGTGCGTTTTGTCGGAGCCACGTGACACGGGAAATATTCTGCCGAGGTAACCATTAGGAATGGAAGATTACCAATTGCTGCTTTCATAGTTACCTTGTTTTTATTACAACTAGGTGTGCATGCCACCCGGTCGTTTCGATGACGATTCTTAATCAAATGACGGCAAGTTGTACTTCATAAACATATTGCACGTGTATCTGTGAATCTCATTGAGGATGTAAAATTAAGTGAAACGTGAAAAAAGGATGTTTTATAATACATTGTAGCTGTTGTTGTTGTTGTTGTTTGTGTGCTTCTTCTGTGTCAGTCACGCTTTATTCCATAAAAAAGACCTCAAGTCCAACAGCGGTGTAGCCGGGCTTGTAAAAGATTATAACCCACAAACACATACTAGTACCCGACTGCAAAGCCGCAATGAGCCGGCGAAGCCAAAGCCTCTTGCCACTATTTTACCCATCACTCTGGCATCAGTAGGTTAGGTACGGTAGTTGGTAGTAGATAGGTGTAGTAGGTACCGTACCTAGTTCAAAATGACACCATTTGCATTCTGGATGAGATTAAAATTTATAAAAATTTCTTCATGATTAATTCCGTGAATTCCGTCTCAACTTCGGATATTTCCGGGCGTTAAAAACTATCCCCTACGGCCGCGAGATTTCTAAAAAATAATTCTTCGTCAATTTTAGAATATTGACGCCGTTTTCACCCTCCGAAACGCATAATAAGCTTTTTTGAAATAATTTTTGAAATGCTCGAATCTCATTGGTTCCGGTGTTTGGTGACGATTTTCGTTGAAGATAACGAGGTTGGTTTTAAAGTATTTTAATTACACATTAAAGGTGCATCACATTGTGAATCAAAGAAAGACGGGTGAAACAAACTCCTATGGAACTTTTTCTCAATTTTTTTATGCATACTTCCGCATCCGGATGATGGCGGCCTCCATTGCGTGATTTGGTTTTAGAAATATTTTTTCGAATGCTCGAATCTCATTGGTTCCGGTGTTTGGTGACGATTTTCGTTGAAGATAACCAGGCCCGTGCGGGCCGTGGTTGGTCTTAAAGTATTTTAATTACAAATTAGAGGTGCATAAGATTGTGAATCAAACAAATACGGGTGAATCAAACTCCTATTGAACCTTTTTCAATTTGTTATGCATACTTCCGCATCCGCAAGATGGCGGCCTCCATTGAGCGATTTGGTGCGTCACAGCTTCGGAATTCTCAAGCCAAGGGATCCAGCATAATCTGGTTTTCAACATAATACGTACGCGTTTATTCACATCACCGGCTTCGCCGGCTACTAGTACCCGACTGCAAAGCCGCAATGAGCCGGCGAAGCCAAAGCCTCTTGCCACTATTTTACCCATCACTATGGCATCAGTAGGTTAGGTAGTCGGTAGTAGGTAGGTGTAGTAGGTACCGTACCTGGTAATACTTGGTAAAAGAGAAGAGCAGACAGTCCTCCCCAATACCTACATACAATAAATGTCACAAGAAGCTTAAGGAAGTAACTATACGATGTGCTAGCTTAAGGCCTATTTTAAGAAATTTTAACTTGGCTTAACATACGTTTTCACAGTATGTGTGTAGTCTTCCAACTTCAGTCGCTGTCAGGACTGGTTCTCTCCGGGCACGGCGGCTTCCCTCACCAGAAGAAGTTAGCTTGCAGTAAGATCAGTGCCGACAGGTCAGACGATAGCGCCGTTTCAACGGCAATGTGTGACTGTCGTTAATCAAACCGTGTCAATGGCGCCGATTGGCTGACCTAAGCTGATCTCTGATTGGTCAGCTCACAAAATTTCGCAAATGCAGACCTAAAATGACACCATTTGCATTCTGGATGAGATTAAAATTGATAAAATTTACTTCTTGATTAATTCGGTGAATTGCGTCTCAACTTCGGATATTTCCGGCTGTGAAAAACTATCCCCTACGGCCGCGAGATTTCTAAAAAATAATTCTTCATCAATTTTAGAATATTTGACGCCGTTTTCACCCTCCGAGACGCGTAATAAGCTTTTTTGAAATAATTTTTGAAATGCTCGAATCTCATTGGTTCTGGTGTTTGGTGACGATTTTCGTTGAAGATAATGAGGTTGGTCTTAAAGTATTTTAATTACACATTAGAGGTGCATAAGATGGTGAATCAAACAAAGACGGGTGAAACAAACTCCTATTGAACGTTTTCTCAATTTTTTTATGCATACTTCCGCATCCGGACGATGGCGGCCTCCATTGAGTGATTTGGTTTTAGAAATATTTTTTCAAACGCTCGAATCTCATTGGTTCTGGTGTTTGGTGACGATTTTCGTTGAAGATAACCAGGCCTGTGCGGGCCGAGGTTGGTCTTAAAGTATTTTAATTACAAATTAGAGGTGCATAAGATTGTGAATCAAACAAAGACGGGTGAAACAAACTCCTATTGAACCTTTTTCAATTTGTTATGCATACTTCCTCATCCGCAAGATGGCGGCCTCCATTGGGCGATTTGGTGCGTCACAGCTTCGGAATTCTCAAGCCAAGGGATCCAGCATAATCTGGTTTTCAACATAATACATACGCGTTTATTCACAACACCGGCTTAGCCGGCTATTATTAGCTTTTTAAACAGTCGCTGATGGTGTTTATAACATTAAACAAAGAAATTTGGAGGAATCCCGACATCCATGAGGTAAGTTTTACTTACAGAACTGAGCGAAGATCTCCTGTAATCTATATACGCCACAAGGCTGTAGGTGTGCTCATTTACCAAGCAGCTAGCTAGCGCTTGCCAAGCCAGCCGTTCCTTACCGGTTTTGAATGGAGTCTTGCTCGAATGTTCAAACCACTTGGCGATCTCTCCACAAGAAACTTGGTAAATGAACACACCCCCAATGTTTTTGAGACCCGACCATAGATCGTCTATAAATCTATCGACCCCAAAGATGAATGACCTTTCCTGCCGCTCTCGAAGTGAGCAGGTGTTCACACCGTAATGACATCATATACGTGTGACCTTGATTGCCACCTGTTTCCCACTTCAGACCTCGACATCGAAGCTCGGAGAGCTTTCCCAAATCAGTACTTCCCTCAATATCTTCGGGTGAAAGAAGCAACACCTCACCTTGGAGGAGGCTTCGTGCATGACCTCAACACTCGGCTCGCATACCAATGGTATGCTGTCAAGGTAAGATACCATGAGGAAGTAAAATGTTTTGGATTGCTTTGCACAAGATATTTGAAAGTTAGAGGTTATATTATTTATTTTTTTCAGGCAAGTGCAAAATCAGATTGTGAGGTGCACACATTAATGGGTGAGACGAATAAGCATACACGTGACAGACAATGTTCATTATACAGATTAAATAAATCATTCCAGTTGCCCCCGAGGTTCACCATTCGGTGATGATGGGCAACCAGTTGTCGTAAACTGGAGGGCCTCATTCACACCCTGAAGGCCTGCACGGTCCAGGTGCGGGAACCCCTTAAACCACCTTCTCAGTCCAATTCTTACCTTCCACAAGGAAACCATCCTCCATCCAATCCCTTCAAGCATTCTTGTGAGACACTTTTCTTTCTCATTCCAGCAGGTGGAATAATTTGTTGGCCTGGTAACGTCATCAAATTCCCAGTCTTTAATCCAAGGCCTACATAACGTCCCATACTAAGGCTTCTAGCCCGTGGTAAGGCCTATAGCGCCAAGGAAGAGACAAGGAGTGGATGCAGAGAGGACCAGTCTTGGTACCCTTTCAGGACCAGTCTTGGTACCCTTTCAAGGCCGGAGTTTTTTTGTATGCAGAGTGAAGACTCGTGGAAGTGATATAACAAATAATGTATCGGGACGCAACTGAACAAAAGGAACAGTAGAGAGAGGAAGGCACCAACCGCAGGATAGAAGGACAAAATAGAGGATGGGGAGACTTCGACAAACAATGGGTGTTGGCGAAGGGATGAGATGTAGGGGACACATGGTGTGGACAAGATGGATACATAAGCAAACTCTCAGAAAGGATAAAAACTGTAGATTTGGAAGGAGGGGGTTTAGGGTGGGGGTAACGAGATGAGATGTCATGGTTTTGGATGGGGATAATCTGAGAACATGGTGAACAGCTGTCGTGAAAACTTGAAGGGATTCATGCACGTGACTGGAATTCAACTGGAAAGACATGAAGGTCAGTTACATGAAGGACATGAAGGTCAGTAACATGAAGGTCAGTTACATGAAGGTCAGTTACATGAAGGACATGAAGGTCAGTAACATGAAGGACATGAAGGTCAGTTACATGAAGGACATGAAGGCAAGGATAGACAAACAGATGCACCAACAGGAGAATAAAATATGATAAGTATGGCCGATGACCTGATCGCCTTTCACAGCTACGTTAAAGAAGTCTAAGGAAAGCAACCACTACACAGACGGAGGGGGAGCATTGCAGGGAAAGGATGACCACACCACTTGTTTATGCATAATGTTGATCAGACAATCACAAACAAAACACCAAAAATTAAACCAGAGTGACAAAGCAAAGTTACTTTGTCAGATTTGCCCAAACAGCTATGGCAGCTGCGGCGGATTTCACTTCGTCCGAATGCAGCCCAGTGTCGCTGCAGACAATCTCACTATAATTCACCAAATGTCCGTCCGAATGTACCGCAAAAACGGCTCAACCGATCGCAACGATATTTTGGGTGGGTATTCCTGGGACCCCTGGGAGTAAAATAGGCCATAATGTTTTTCCAATTTTTCAATGGCAGCAGACCCTCCTTGTGGGTTTAGGACTGTTGCGTCATAATCATCCACCATCCTGCTTGTGGTGATAGGAAGAAAAGCAGGGGCTCGAACGCTGGTGCTTGTGTTTGTGTACATCATGATTTTCAAGTACTTGTAGGGCTGCTGCATTCGGAGATGGGGTCGTAACTCCTCCAATCACGGGTTTTCGTCTGTAGGCCAGATGTTTTCCTTCATCTGTGATGGTGTCATTATTGGTCTATGGGCATTTCCTCCCACAGCCACACCACCAGGGGTTTAGGGCCCCATCCCGCCATCGTCAATGCCCTCAAAAGTCCTCAATCCTCGTCGATGCATTATCTACGAGATTCCATCTCACGTATCCATTATCGTTTGTCTTTTGACCCACAGCAGACGATTAGAAGACACGAAGACCGCAATGCCGGTGAATGCGGTCAAAACGCCAGATCATTTTATCTTGCATGAGGTACGTTTTTCCTATTTCTTTGATTATTTTAAATCATTTATTTTTCATCCGGATTTGGTACAAAGGGAATTAGTGTTAAAAATTTATTGTACGAGTATGTATGTAAATACTAAGTATGAGCAAAGGAAGGTATTTGTGAATTATTATTGCCTTCACCACAATGAGAATGTGACAATGTCTACAAAGTATGTACAATTAGTATGCGAGTAAGTCTATAAAGTCTGCATAATTAGTATGCGAGTAAGTCTACAAAGTATGTACAATTTGTATGCGAGTGAGTCTTTAAAGTCTGTACAATTAGAATGTGAGTAAGCCTATAAAGTCTGTACAATTAGAATGTAAGTAAGTCTATAAAGTCTGTACAATTAGAATGTGAGTAAGTCTATAAATTATGTACAATTAGAATGTGAGTACATCTATAAAGTCTGCACAATTATAATGTGAGTGTCTATAAAGTATGGTCAATTAGAATTTGAGTGTCTATAAAGTCTGTACAATTAGAATGTGAGTAAGTCTACAAAGTATGTACAATTTGTATGCGAGTGAGTCTTTAAAGTCTGTACAATTAGAATGTGAGTAAGCCTATAAAGTACGTACAATTAGAATGTAAGTAAGTCTATAAAGTCTGTACAATTAGAATGTGAGTAAGTCTATAAATTATGTACAATTAGAATGTGAGTACAGTACATCTATAAAGTCTGTACAATTAGAATGTGAGTAAGTCTTTAAAGTCTGTACAATTAGAATGTGAGTACATCTATAAAGTCTGCACAATTAGAATGTGAGTAAGCCTATAAAGTACGTACAATTAGAATGTAAGTAAGTCTATAAAGTCTGGACAATTAGAATGTGAGTAAGTCTATAAATTATGTACAATTAGAATGTGAGTACATCTATAAAGTCTGCACAATTAGAATGTGAGTGTCTATAAAGTATGTTCAATTAGAATGTGAGTACGTCTATAAAGTCTGCACAATTAGAATGTGAGTAAGTCTATAAATTATGTACAATTAGAATGTGAGTACATCTATAAAGTATGCACAATTAAAATGTGATTAAGTCCATAAATTATGTACAATTAGAATGTGAGTACATCTATAAAGTCTGCACAATTAGAATGTGAGTAAGTCTATAAATTATGTACAATTAGAATGTGAGTACATCTATAAAGTCTGCACAATTAGAATGTGAGTAAGCCTATAAAGTACGTACAATTAGAATGTAAGTAAGTCTATAAAGTCTGTACAATTAGAATGTGAGTAAGTCTATAAATTATGTACAATTAGAATGTGAGTACATCTATAAAGTATGCACAATTAGAATGTGAGTAAGTCTATAAATTATGTACAATTAGAATGTGAGTATATCTATAAAGTCTGCACAATTAGAATGTGAGTAAGCCTATAAAGTACGTACAATTAGAATGTAAGTAAGTCTATAAAGTCTGTACAATTAGAATGTGAGTAAGTCTATAAATTATGTACAATTAGAATGTGAGTACATCTATAAAGTATGCACAATTAGAATGTGAGTAAGTCTATAAATTATGTACAATTAGAATGTGAGTACATCTATAAAGTCTGCACAATTAGAATGTGAGTAAGCCTATAAAGTACGTACAATTAGAATGTAAGTAAGTCTATAAAGTCTGGACAATTAGAATGTGAGGAAGTCTATAAATTATGTACAATTAGAATGTGAGTACATCTATAAAGTATGCACAATTAGAATGTGAGTAAGTCTATAAATTATGTACAATTAGAATGTGAGTACATCTATAAAGTCTGCACAATTAGAATGTGAGTAAGCCTATAAAGTACGTACAATTAGAATGTAAGTAAGTCTATAAAGTCTGCATAATTAGTATGCGAGTAAGTCTACAAAGTATGTACAATTTGTATGCGAGTGAGTCTTTAAAGTCTGTACAATTAGAATGTGAGTACATCTATAAAGTATGCACAATTAGAATGTGAGTAAGCCTATAAAGTACATACAATTAGAATGTAAGTAAGTCTATAAAGTCTGTACAATTAGAATGTGAGTAAGCCTATAAAGTACGTACAATTAGAATGTAAGTAAGTCTATAAAGTCTGTACAATTAGAATGTGAGTAAGTCTATAAATTATGTACAATTAGAATGTGAGTACATCTATAAAGTATGCACAATTAGAATGTGAGTAAGTCTATAAATTATGTACAATTAGAATGTGAGTATATCTATAAAGTCTGCACAATTAGAATGTGAGTAAGCCTATAAAGTACGTACAATTAGAATGTAAGTAAGTCTATAAAGTCTGTACAATTAGAATGTGAGTACATCTATAAAGTCTGCACAATTAGAATGTGAGTAAGCCTATAAAGTACGTACAATTAGAATGTAAGTAAGTCTATAAAGTCTGCACAATTAGAATGTGAGTAAGCCTATAAAGTCTGCACAATTAGAATGTGAGTAAGCCTATAAAGTACGTACAATTAGAATGTGTACATCTATAAAGTCTGCACAATTAGAATGTGAGTGTCTATAAAGTATGTTCAATTAGAATGTGAATACGTCTATAAAGTCTGCACAATTAGAATGTGAGTAAGTCTATAAATTATGTACAATTAGAATGTGAGTACATCTATAAATTATGTACAATTAGAATGTGAGTACATCTATAAAGTATGCACAATTAGAATGTGAGTGTCTATAAAGTAAGGCAGGTGGAGTGGGAGAGCAGGTGGGATGGGAGAGCAGGTGGGATGGGAGAGCAGGTGGGATGGGAGAGCAGGTGGGGTGGGAGAGTTATAAAACAAATGGACACTGCTCGGACTTCCAGGAAAGAAATAATACCGACATATTTCAAAAAGGTGGATCTCGGGTGAATTAAAGGGGGGTAGAAAAGATCAAGGTTTTGTATGGGGGAAGATAAGAGATGGTGGTGAACAGCTGTTTTCAAGACTTGGAGGGAGGAGTGGGATTGAAGAGAGTGAGGGAGTTTGTTCCAGATGTGGGAGAAAAGAGGAATGAAAGAGTGAAGGTGAGCAAAGAGTCTTAATTTGGGCAGTTTAACCATGAGGGTTTCTGTAAGATCTTGTGGGTCCTGCAGGAATATTTGGGGGACAGAGCACAGACAGAGCAGGGGGAGCTAGGCTAGAGAGGAGTCGGTAGAAGACAGAAAGACCACCAACCTGCATGTGGTGAGTGAGTGAAAGGCCCTCAAAATCGGCTTCATCACTGGAGATTCCAATGATTCTGAAAGCTTTGGTTTCTACAGCGTGAAGCCGACCGAGGTGTGAGGCAGGACCACCAGCCCAGAGGGAAGAGCAGTATTCCATCAAGCTGCTGCTGAAAGCTTTATTTGTGGTGAGGAGCTCAGGTGTGCCAAGGAAGGACTTCACAAGACGGAGGATGCCCAGTCAGCGACTGGCTTTGGTGGCCAGCTTGGAAATGTGGTTTTCCCAGGACAGATCATGGCAGATAGTGAGACTCAAAAGCTTGAGTGACAGAACTTCATGGAGAGGATTGTTGAGAAAGTAGGTGGGAGGGTTATCCAGACGGTCTTCTCGGAGAGACATCGTGAGAGTGTGAGATTTGTCAGGATTGAAAGACATGTTCCATTTGTTTGACCAGTTTGTGATATTATCCAGGTCTGCGAAGAGTGAGGAGGCTGCAGACTGCCGATCTGATGGATGAGGTGTGGGGTGGCAGAGAGTGGAGTCATCAGCAAAGCGAAACACACACACACACACACACACACACACACACACACACACACACACACACACACACACACACACCTCGTTTTTTCATTTCTGTCTCTCTCATATTCACAGACACACACATACACATACACATACACATATATCCACACACACACATATATATGCACAGATATACACATGTACACATATATATATATACACACACACTGCACTGGGGAGTGCGTCATCCACTCCATACACACATATATATACACACATATATATACACACATATATATACACACACACACACACACACACACACACACACACACACACACACACACACACACACACATGCACAGACACATACACACACACACACACACACACACACACACACACACACACACACACACACACACACACACACTGCACTAGGGAGTGGGTCATCCACTCCATACACACATATATATACACACACATATATACACACACACACACACACACACACACACACACACACACACACACACACACACACACACACACACACACACACACACACATGCACACACACATACACGCACACACACACACACTGCATGAGGGAGTGGGTCATCCACTCCATACACACACACACACATACACACACATACACACATGCAGACATAACCACACACACATACACACACTGCACTGGGGAGTGAATCACCCACGCACGGGGGTGGGGGTGGGGGGGGGTGGGTGAGGGGTAGCACAGACACTGCAACCTCAACCTTTAATTTGCCGTGTTTTTTTTCATTAAATTCATTATTGTGCTATTTCATTTGTTGTGTCTTCTTTGCATGGTGTTGGGTCCGAGAATAAACCCATGTGGCTCCGTCTGAGGTCAGCACTTCGGTCCCTCACCACACGCAACGGACCAACCACCAGTGTCTGTCTGTCTGTTTGTCTGTCTGTCCGTTTGTGAACAAGATATCTCAAAAGGTTGTGGACAGATTCAGACGAAATTTGGCAGAGATGTCGCATATGTGACAAGGACAGAATGATTAGATTTTGGTGAAGATCCAAATTCGGATCCGGCTACTAGAATTTTGAAGTGATTCTTCACCATTGGGAGATCGGGCCAAAAACGATACATAGCAGGATATCTCAAAGTTATAGATGGATTTGGACGAAACTTGTTGGAAAGGTCGTGTGTGACAAGGAAGAATCGATTCAATTTTGGTGAAGAATGTTTCTACATCATATAAATTCTGTATTGTGATTTTCTGGTCTACTCTGAGATACAAAACGTAAACTGTTCACCAGGCAGAGGTTTGCTCTCTACTGAGCACCGTTCTAGTTTATCCTTTATGTCCCCACAAATACAATCAAAAACCCTGTTAGCTTAACCTACACCTGCCCTGCACTGTGCTATCTGCACCACTTGACCCAGCCTCTCCCTCCCCCTTTCCCTCCCCTGTGTCTAATACCATCCCCAGGTCGATCCTCTTTCTGTGTGACACGCTCCAGGACTGTCCCTTGTATTATATAATCCCTACTTTCATTTTTCTTACTCACCCCAAGCACCGCACATTTGTCCATGTTGAACTACATTTGCCAATCCTTTACCCAATCCATCAAAGTATCTAGACTTTTCTGAATCTGATCCTGCCCTCCATATCTGCTCTATAGTTTACCTCCAAGTTTAGTGTTATCTGAAAATTTGAAAAGCCTCCTCTTAACCCCACTATCCAATTCATGAATGTAAAGAATGAATAATAATGATCATCAAAATGATCTCTGGGGTACCCGACAATTTACAACCTCCGAGTCACAGCTTCCCATCACTAATCCAGTTATCTTCTCTGCCAGTTACTCCACAATCCAGTCTACCAACAGCCGCCGTTCTGTGTGGGCCCTTACCAGAAGCCTTTTGAAAGTCGAGTTAAACTACATCCACTGCACTCCCCTTGGTCGGCCAATGAGAAGCTGACTGAAGCTGATTTGTCAAAACTACCTTCGAGGAAAAGAACAAGACGGGAGGCTTCAAATCATGGAATGGCCGCACAGTCTCCAGACCTAAACCCATCGAGCTGGTTTTGGATGAACTGGACAGAAGGGTGAAAGCAAAGCAACCTACAAGTGCAACACATTTGTGGGAACTTCTGCAACAGTGTTGGGAAGAACTTCCCGAACAATATTTGATTTCCATTGTAGAAAGAATGCCACGAGTGTGTTCGGCGGTGATATCTGCACAAGGTGGCTAACTTGCTGAGTCTAAAATTCAAATTAAATTTTGTTAAACAAAATGATTCTATGATTTCTTTTTTACGTCCAATTGTTTATTTGTTCGATGTTTAATTTCAGAGAACATTGAGACATTAAACTGCGTAGATTTCAACAAAAACTGGAAAAATTGAGGTGTTCTAAAACTTTTGACCGCTAGTGTACATCCTATATTTGCACGACTCTGTGTCCATACTGTTTATGTACTTTGCACCTCCCACTCCATTAAATATTATGATTAATATGGGATTATGTTTAAGTTCCTCTCTGTTTAATACGAGTAAAATCACCCGTTCCCGGTGAGGGGAAAAGTTAAAGTTGATCGATCAATTTAAATGATTTCATTCTTCATTGTGTTGCACTCTTGGTTTCACTCAGATCCAAAGCTCTTAACAACTTATACCGCCCACCTTGAAATGTTGGTGCATCATTGGGCGGCAGAGGTTGGATTTGTCTAAAAAGAGGGAAAAATGTATTTCTTTTAAATCGTGTGTTACTCCATGAAGATCTGGATTAAATCTACTTCGAAGATAACTTGAAGGAACAATAAAAAAAACTGCTTTACCTGGGTATACACAGCTTTTCAAACCCAGCGTGGGAAGCGGCCGCCGTAAACAGGAGACAGAGGAATGCACGGACAGACATCACGGTTCACAATATTGTATATTTAATAGAGAATATCATTATTAATGATGCAGCCTCTCCCTCAGGGTCTCATAGCAACGGACGACATTGCTATAGTGAGGTCCGATTGTAACCTCAGTCAACCCTCTCCACCATCCAACCACCCGCACCTTACCGATATCCCTCCTCACACAATCCTCCCATCTCAACTGCAGTCCCGCTCTTTTTCTTCTACCTTGTTCCTTCAACCTATCCGCTCTCTTTGCCATTCTCTCTTCCCCCATCCACACCGTGTCCAGCCCATCTCAGCTGACATTTCACCAATCTCCTCATCAAGCCCGTCTGCACACCAATCTCCTCCTTCAGTTAATTCATTCTCATTCTATCCACCCTCTTCAATCCCACAATCCTCCTGACCCAGTTGCTCTCCCAAACCTGCAGCCTCTGTTGTTGTCTCTCGGTCAGAGCCACCATCTCTAGACCGTAAAGGTAGGCCGGCATTACACACATCAGAACTTTTCCTTTCAATCTCCTTGATATATTCCTGTCTGCCATTACTCCCTCTACCTTCCTCCACACATTCACACCCACCTGAATCCTCTTCCTCACCTCTGTCTCTGACTTACCGTCTCCGGTCACTGTTCCATCCAGATACTCAAACCTCTGTCCCTGTCTGATCTCCTTCCCCTTTGAACTGACGATTAATTTTCTCTGCTGCCTGACCCACATCACCTCAATCTTCTCCATGATCATTTTCAGTCCATGTTTCTCAAATGCCTCTTTACACTCCCCCAATAGTTCCTGCATCTCCCACCAACTCTCCACCACAACAGCAAGAGCATCGACATACAATATCCTTCCCAGAATATCTTTCATGCTCACCTTCCTGCTTACCAGCTCCATCACCATGATAAACAGGAGTGGGCTGAGAGAGCTTCTCTGCCTCAAACCAATATGCACACTGAACTCCTCGACATCGCAGGAACAACCAAAACTCTTCCCTTCATTCCCTTGTGCATCCTTTCCACCAATCTAACTTCTGCTTCCATTACTCCCATCCATCTCAGTGTTGCCATCACCATCTCTCTCGGGACACTGTCAAGGTCTTCTCCAGATCCACAAATCCAAATACAATTTCACCCTGCACCTCCAACCTCTTATCCAACAGCTGTCTCAGGGTTAACATCCCATCCATCATCCCCCTACCCTTTCTGAGCCCCTGCTGCTCTTCTCCGATCTCCTTCTCCACACTCTTCCTTATTCTCCCATCCAGAACCCTCTCCAGCACCTTCATGACATGACGAAGGAGTGTAATGCCCTGTACTGCCCCAGATCTTGATCCCTTCCATATCGGCCGAATTAACCCTGTCCTCCACTCCTTCGGAATCGGAATGTAGGCAACCCCTCACCAATAGGTATCATGGTCGGCCTGTCTCTTCTGTCTGGTCTGAGTCAACCGGACTAGGTCAAAAACCGAAAAGAGCGACAATCATGTCAGGCTTACGAAAAACGAAAAAGCATACAGTGTCAGAATGAGTCAGTACGTTTTGTCAAGGTGTTTTTAAAAGTGGAATTCCTCTCAATGTTTGTGTTTTCTGGGTTATGGTTAGTAAATAGTAATACTTCCAACAAAAAAACGCTCTTCACAAAAATCACTCAATTCTTTCACAAAAAAGTAGTTTAAAAGCCACTCAGTTCGACCTTCATCACGCCTCGACTCCCATGATGAGACCTGCTCGACTCCCACGTTCGGACCTCCGGCGGCTCCCATGTTCGGACCTCGGGCGACTCCCACGTTCGGACCTCCGGCGACTCCCACGTTCGGACCTCCGGCGACTCCCACGTTCGGACCTCCGGCGACGCCCACGTTCGGACCTCCGGCGACTCCCACGTTCGGATCTCCGGCGACTGCCACGTTCGGACCTCCGGCGACTCCCACGTTCGGACCTCCGGCGACTCCCACGTTCGGACCTCCGGCGACTCCCACGTTCGGACCTCCGGCGACTCCCACGTTCGGACCTCCGGCGACTCCCACGTTCGGACCTCCGGCGACTCCCACGTTCGGACCTCCGGCGACTCCCACGTTCGGACCTCCGGCGACTCCCACGTTCGGACCTCCGGCGACTCCCACGTTCGGACCTCCGGCGACTCCCACGTTCGGACCTCCGGCGACTCCCACGTTCGGACCTCCGGCGACTCCCACGTTCGGACCTCCGGCGACTCCCACGTTCGGACCTCCGGCGACTCCCACGTTCGGACCTCCGGCGACTCCCACGTTCGGACCTCCGGCGACTCCCACGTTCGGACCTCCGGCGACTCCCACGTTCGGACCTCCGGCGACTCCCACGTTCGGACCTCCGGCGACTCCCACGTTCGGACCTCCGGCGACTCCCACGTTCGGACCTCCGGCGACTCCCACGTTCGGACCTCCGGCGACTCCCACGTTCGGACCTCCGGCGACTCCCACGTTCGGACCTCCGGCGACTCCCACGTTCGGACCTCCGGCGACTGCCACGTTCGGACCTCCGGCGACTCCCACGTTCGGACCTCCGGCGACTCCCACGTTCGGACCTCCGGCGACTCCCACGTTCGGACGTCCGGCGACTCCCACGTTCGGACGTCCGGCGACTCCTATGCTTGGACCTCCTCGACTCCCTTAAAACCTCGATGTAAAACTTTTTACAAAACACCATTAAATGATTAGCTACTTCATCGACTGGAGCATAACATACTTCACATGCAGATCCTGAATATCATTCCGAACATTAAGCCGACTCAACAATGGTTTTGACCAATCCTGGGGAAACGAGCCTTGATTATTTTAAAAAAACTCAATCCTGTTGTTCAAAATTTCCACAATCCTCTCATTCCATGTACCAAAACCATTTACCGATAAACGAAACTTTTTACACATTTTACTTACAAAATCACAAACAGAATGAACTAGAACAGCACTCAGTAGAGAGCATACCTCCACCTGGTTGGCCATATCTCCCAATGGTGAAGAATCACTTTAAAAAACTCTATTTACCGGATCCGGATCCGGATGTTCACCAAAATTGAATCGATTCTTCCTTGTCAGACACCCAACTGGTCCAACAAGATTCGTCCAAATCTGTCCATAACGTTTTCAGACATCCTGGTATGTATCGTTTTTGGCCATATCTCCCGATGGTGAAGAATCACTTAAAATTTCTCGTAGCCGGATCCGAATCCGGATCTTCACCAAAATCTAATCATTTCATCGTTGTCACGTACGCTACATCTCTGCCAAATTTCGTTCAAATCCGTCCACAATTTGAGATATTTTGTTCACAAACGGACAAACAATCAGACAGATAGACAGTGGTGAAAACATAACGTCCATCCACCTTTGGTGGTGGAGGTAACAATAGAAGATCTAATAAAAATTCAATGGCCGAGTCACTGGTTCCTTATATATTTGGCTCCCAATTTCTCAAGATCCCTGATGTCATTGTTGCTAATAATATTCAAATCCCCAGTAATTACCTGCCCACATGGATCATACAAAAAGGTGAAGAGGAACATGCACAATCAGTTGTAAAAATATCCGCAACTGCATCTATTCCAAGAGGTTAAACAAATTTACGATAATTAAACAAGAATTGGTCAACAATCTTGGTCTTGGTGAAAGTTCCAGAGATACTGTAATCACGTGACCGAGCCAGGGCCAGGAATGCCTATTAAAGTGAAGGGCGATTGCTCTTGGCATTCATTCATTCATTCGTACGCAGCACGTGGTTGCAGGTTCGCATCAGTTCTTGCAAGGGCAATGCCACAGATGCAGTGCCCCCTGTAGGTTAGAGCAGAAATTGTTAAGTGTGGGAATAGCTCATCTGCTTCAGGAAGAACACAACACCTGGCAATAGCTCACCTACTCCACGAAGGACACTGGGATTTCTAATGTCCACCAACAAATGCAAGCAGATGATGGGACACACACGGTTTCACATCGACACATTGATGCTTCGCCCCACCTGCGAAACACCGCGGTGACAGTTTATACCTGGGCCAAGATTCAAACCCAGGCTACACAGCTCAAAGGTGAGTGCGTGTATCTCCAGGCTACCTTTCCCAGACCCAATCTTGGCATTGTTGTTTCATATACAGCAGCCTGTGGCGGTTGGCTGCATCATTCTGGAAGTGCGGAAGTGCCACTGATGCCGTGCTCCTGTTTCCAGTGAGCTCGTGTACTCATTCCGCGGACATCGGAAGGATGACAGGCTGAGTCGATCCCACCTGGTTAATTCAATGGCACGGCAGGGGCTGAAACTTAAGACGCTGAGATCGTAAACCAGCCACCTGAACCGTTAAGCCAACACCTGGTTTACTCGGGGAAATGAAAACCCCTTTTTGTTTATTGCAGATGGTTCCTGCAGGTTCAGGTAGTTGAATTTAAATGACTTTTAATGATTTTCCAGTTTTAAATACTGACTTTTTAATGACTCGGCTTGAACATAAAACCGTAACTTTAAACCTGACAACAGAACCAATCTCCCTGTCATGATCGGCACCGTAATATACATAATATTGTTACGTTTGTGGGGGTACGTGACGAATTGCCATAATGGAGACAGGAATGTATCGGCTTTAGCATGGACCGTGGATGCAAAGAAGAACCTTGGTGTAATAAGTAGGGAACCTGTCCGATTAGGAGTGTTTGCATGTCTCCATGAGGGTCGTGGTTTTTGTGTTCACTTGACAGGGCTTAAGATTAATTCCCCAGTGTGTAATTGGCCCTTATGATTTTTCCCGTGTATTATTTTTACATCAATTCAGCCGGCCATTCAATGGGGTCCATTAGCCACCAACCTTCTGTCCACATTGTGGGGTCCATATCGGTTCCAGTTGCGTGGTACCACTGAGTAGGAAAACACACACGTTTTGGTGAAATGTGCAAAGGTAAGCAGTTCGAGATCCGTGCCCCAGGCATACCTGTCCATCTTGCTTTGCTGGATGTACTCATCCATGCTTGAACAACTGCTCAGTCCCGATAGCTTTTGATATGTCATTCAATATACATAATATTGAGGAACAGCACAGGAAGTAGCAATGGCTGCAGGAACATTTGTAATTTTTTTTTTTTTGTAAGATCTCGATGAAGATCGAGGCTCGTGATAGAGCTAACATTAATCACACAAAAAGTCAAACCGACACAAAAAACACAAAATAAGGGGAGCGTTAGACAAGATGGGGAGAGCGGGGGAAGGACACAAAACACAACATTTGAGAGCAGGGCCATCGAGAGAACTGTGGGAGGGAGAGGGCTTGAGGGGAGGGAGGAGAGGGCTAAAACATATGGACACTGCAAGGACTTCCAAGAAGGAAGTTGGAATTTCGAAAAAGTGTATCTGGGGTGAATGAGCGGGGGTAGAAAAGATCAAGGTTTTGGATGGGGGAAGATAAGAGATGGTGGTGAACAGCTGTTTTAAAGACCTGGAGGGAGGAGTGGGATTGAAGGGAGTGGGGGAGTTTATTCCAGGGTGGGGAAAAAGGGGAATGAAAGAGTGAAGGTGAGCAGAGAGCCTAGATTTTTTTCAGTTTAACCATAAGAGGGTTGCTGGCAGATCTTGTGCGACCTGTAGGAATATTTGGGGGACAGAGCACAGAGAGGGCTGGGGGAGCAAGGCCGGAGAGGAGTCGGTGGAAGACAGAAAGACCACCTACCTGCCTGCGGTGAGTGAGTGAAAGGCCCTCAGAGATAGCTTCATCGCGGGAGATTCCAATGATTCTGAATGCTTTGGTTTCAACAGCGTGAAGGCGAGCTAGGTGTGAGGCAGGAGCACCAGCCCATAGGGGAGAGCAGTATTCCATTGAGCTGCGGATGAAAGCCTTGTATGTGGTGAGGAGCTCAGGTGTGCCAAGGAAGGACTTCGCACGACAGAGGATGCCCAGTCGGCGACTGGCTTTGGAGGCCAGATTTGAAATGTGGTTTTCCCAGGAAAGATCATGGCAGATAGTGAGACCCAAAAGCTTGAGTGACAGAACTTCTTGGAGAGGATTATTCAGAAAGTGGATGGGAGGGTTGTCCAGTCGGTCTTTTCGGAGAGACATCGTAAGAGTGTGAGATTTGTCAGGATTGAAAGACATGTTCCACTTGTTTGCCCAGTCTGTGATTTTGTCAAGGTCTGCAGAGAGTGAGGAGGCTGCAGACTGCCGATCTGAGGGATGAAGAATGGAGCGACAGAGAGTAGAGTCGTCAGCAAAGAGATAGAGAGGATTTTCAAGAGAGTCAGAGAGATCATTGATGAAGACCAGAAAAATCACAGGGCCCAGAACACTGCCTTGGGGAACTCCAGCCTGAACAGGAAGAGGAGATGAGAGAAACCCATTCAGGGCCACACGTTGACTACGACTAGAGAGGAAGTCCGCCAGCCATGCGTGGAGATTTTCATGGATACCAAAAGAGGAGAGTTTGGTGAGCAGAGCGGGGTGCCAGACCGTATCGAAGGCACGTGATATGTCAAAGGAGACTGCTCTAATTTCCTGTTTGGCATTGAGGACCTCCATCCATTGTTGAGAAAGCAGAAGCAGCATGTCCAGAGTGGAGTGTCCAGGTCTGAAACCAAATTGATGATCAGAGATCAAGCCATTGGAGGAGAGGAAAGATTTCATATCTGAAGCAATGATGGATTCCATGACTTTGCTGATAATTGGGAGAACGCTGATTGGTCTGTAGTTGCTGGGATCTGTTTTTGCACCTTTTTTATGCAAAGCGGTGATGTTGGCAGATTTCCAAGCAGATGGAAGATGACCTTGAGCAAAAGAGAGGGTGAAGAGAACAGAGAGAGGAAGTGAAAGAGCGGAAGAACATGATTTTAGGACCCATGGGCTGATGCCGTCAGGTCCAGTTGCAGAATCAGAGTCGAGGGTTGACAGAAACTTTTCCACCTTGTCAGGAGGAAAGGACACAGAGTCCAGGAGCAGCTGGGTACGACTGGGTACGGTGGGTACAGAGAGGGATGGGTTTGGGACACAAGATTTAGAGGCAAACACAGAGTTGAGGCATTCAGCTTTTTCACGTGAGGAGTCAGCCCTGTGGCCATTTGAGGTGAGGGAGGGGATGGAGGGGGAACAAACACCAGAAACAGATTTGACCAGACGCCACCAGGATTTGAAAGAGGGAGACAGATAAGAGAGTTCGGTCCTGAGAACGGAAAGATATTGCTTCCTGGCTCTCCTGAGGGTGGACACACACTTGTTTCGGGCTTTGTGAAAGGAAATGAGATTTCCTTCCGTTGGATTTGCTTTCCAGGAGACGAAAGCAAGTTGTTTCTGGGCAATAGCCTCACCACAAGATTCCGTGTACCATGGACGGGAGGAAGGGTATGACAACTGAAGACGAGATGGGATAAATCTGTGCATGAGAGAGAGCAATTTACTTTGGAAGAATTCCCAGGATGAGATGATGTCAGAGGCAGTAGAGATGGGAGACCAGTCCAGATGATTGATGGCTGCTTGAAGACCGTGCCAGTTGGCCTGAGTGAAATGCCAGACTCGTCGACGCTGAGGAGGCTCTCTGAGAATGGTCAGAGAGATGTCCACTTTAACAAGCACATGATCAGAAGAGCCGATTGGAGCAGAAGAAGAGCAGCAGACATTTTCAGGGAAGTTAGTCATAACCAAGTCCAGAAGAGAAGATGCTCCGTTGACTGAGATCCGGGTTGGGAAATTGACAGATTGTGTCAGTCCCAGTGAGTCACAGAAGTCCTTTGCTGAAGAGCCATGGCTGGTGAGAGGGGTACGCACCCCCAGCCAACTGGCATGGTGACAGTTGAAATCACCACATATGAGGAAGAGAGAGTTGGGATGGGTCGATAGAAGTTGGTCCATATTATCAGACAGCGAGATGTAGATGGAGTCATCACTGTTTGGTGGACGGTACAACACACATATGAACAAAAGGTGGGAGCGAAGGGGAAGCCGTAGCCAAAGGTATTCCTGGGGGTGAGGTGGAGAGAGGGCAGTGCAGGGCGAGTGAGGAAGAGAGTCTTTTATAAAGATAGCAACCCCATCTCCAGGACGAGGCTCAGGTCTATCATACCGGAGGAGGAGTAACCTGGGAAAGATACCAAGGAATCAGAGACATCATGAAGGAGGAAAGTTTCTGTTAAGCAGATCACGTCTGGTTTGTCAGAAGCAACCTGTATGGAGAGATCAGTTAAGTTTGAGCGAAGGCCCCGGATGTTTGAGGTCCATAATGTTAAGGAAGAGGAAGGGGGAGCATCGGATACAGAACAGGGGGGGGGAGCGGTAGGGTAAGATGTGGAAGAGGAGGAAGAGGTAGGGAGAGCTGTTGAAGGTGTGTCAGAGATTACAGAATAGCTTGGAGAAAGGGAAGAATGGGGCAGACAAAAGGTTTGATGGTGATTGGGTGAGGCGCAGTGAGGTGTTATTTGAGGAGGGGGAAGAGTGAGGCAGAAGGTTGAGGGAGAAGAAGGGGAAAGTTGGAAGGGGGAAGAAGCGGGGAGGACGCTTTGAGGAGGAGGGGTGAGAGGGGAGTCTAGGAGGGGAGGAGTGAGGGAGAGTCTCGGAGGGGAGGGGAGTGGGGGGAGTTTAGGAGGGAAGGGGCAGGGGGGGAGATTTGAAAGGGATGGGTGATGGGGAAGATTTGGGGGGGAGGGGCAAGGGGGAAGATTTGAAAGAGATGGGTGATGGGGAAGATTTGGAGGGAAGGGGTGAGATTGGATTTTGAAAAGTGTACGATTAATGGGAAACGAACATTTATTGCAAAATGAGTTTCTTGAGACATTCGAGTCAAAAATACATTTGAGGACGCTGAAGGATGGGTGGAGTTCTGGAGAGTTTAGGGAATGAATGAAAGATGCACTGTAAGAGATGGAATTTTTTTTTGGAATGAATAGATTTGGTGAGCAAGTCGAAAGCATCCTTTTATAGAAGAAGAATAAAAAAGTGTTATAGAATATGACAAAATAAAGTTCTTCAGGGGACAGATGAAACATTTTTTAACAACGTGATCACGTGATCACGAACAACGTGGTCAAAGAACGAACGAACAAATAAGAACGAACAAACGGATAAGAACAGGGAAGGAAAATATTTTTTTTGTTGTTTTTTTTGAGATTTTAAAACAAGGAAGTATGGGGTGAAAAGACCGTGAAAAACAGAGACCGAAAGTAATTTGCAGCGCGATCGAAGAACCGCTGAGACAAAAAAAAAGCCTCAAGCCAAGGGCTGACACGGTAGCCTACTAGTACTACACTAGGCCTCAGAATACACGATACGAAAAAAACGACGATTCTGTACACAGGTATGAAAAACCAACACCGAGAAACCTATTAAAGTCACCCCAATAGGTACATACACCGAAAGAAAGATACAGATTCGACAAAAACACAATTGTGAAAAATTACTTAACTTCGAAAGCGTGCGCGCGGGGACAGCTTTGAAGAGACGTGATGACCAATCTTGCGCATGCGCAGATCCGCGACGCGCTCTCTTGCCTCTTGCCCCCCACGCCTTCCTCTGCCCTTGACTCTCTCCTCTTGGTTCCGGACTTTGGTGGAAGACAGCGGTGCACGGACATTCTTCTCATTAGGCTTCATCGTGGCGGTCGTGTTCCGAGATCTTGCCAGTGTTAGTCGGGACGAGGCGGAAGAGCTGTTGTTTTGCCGACGCGCTTGGAAAGCAGGCTGTGCACCTGCCATTCGAGACGGACCGCGAGGCCTTGTTCCCGCCAAGGCAGAAGCCGCGTCCGGACTGCGCAATCGAGGCCTGACGAATGCTGACGAAGCACCAAGCAAGTTGAACTAAATGCCATAATTACACTATTATTTTTCAGTTCTTGAATTCCCCTCTGTCTGTGTACGGTGTCTGTTCTGGGAGCGCTCCATATAGGAATTTTATTTTTCTTCGCGTTTTTCTTGTTACCGGCATTCCGTTTTAATAAATCCTTTTGTTATTTTTTTTTGTACATTTCTAAATCCGTGTTTGTTTGAGTTTATTTTCTGCAGGTTTGGGGACTGCGGCGGGACCACAGGTAAGCTCTTCAGCTTAATCTTCTTCTTTCTTCCTTCCGCGCATATATATAGTTAAATCCGCATTTGATCATCACCTTCTGAGTTAAAAGCTCGCTATTGGCCATCCGCAACTCTCCTGGTGTTAACTTGGAGGGAATCACACGACAATATAAACAAATGTGACAAAATGCAATATGGAACATTTGCATAAACTTTACTTCACTGTGTTCTCACAAATTAGGCATTGGATGTGTTGTAATATACACCATAATGCAGCAATAAAATAACCCTCGCTTTACCCTTCGGTCACCCAGGAAGTACCCCATACCCCCTCCAAAAGGCTGCATGTACCAATTGGTCTGAATTCGGACATGGAATGGAAGTTATGAAGATTTGTATCCTCATTCTACTTTATCTGCTGTTCCTATTAACTTTGCGTCCCATTGAGCACGCCATTCATCTGCGTGCAGCAAACTCGCACCCAATCGCCATCCCTGGAACTCCAGGCCATGGCTCAGGTCTGACCATATGGCGCATGCTTCCGCACCGCTTTGGTCAACCAACTGCCAACCTGCAAATACACAATACAGTACTTACTGTACACCCTTAAATTCAAAGAAAGCACCGAAAGGGTTTCCATCATGGAATAGATCATCTTGTAGCGGTTACCGCTGGATGCACACAATCGCCTTGCACCGGCCAGAACACGGCCAGACGCGCCTCTCCCGGGCATGCCCGCTATCGCCTTTCCAGGGCTCGCCCAGAGCGTCCGGGCATGCCCGCTATCGCCTTTCCAGGGCTCGCCCAGAGCGTCCAGGCATGCCCGCTATCGCCTTTCCAGGGCTCGTCCAGAGCGCCCGGGCACGCCTAGCCTCGACTTGCCAGGCCGCAGCCAAACACGCCCGGGCAGGTCCAGACTCGCCTTTCCAAGGCTCGCCCTTGACACCCGGGCATGCCCGGTATAGCTTTTGCCGGGCAAACTTCCCGACATAAATGTGTATATATATTGCTGCCCGATAAACGGGCTTTTGGTCAGAATACCTGAGCTGTTTTGTTTCAATAAAGCAACTCGGACGAATTCCGTCTTTGGTCACGTCAATTCTTTCGACTCGCGTTGGAGCGCCGCTCCTTCAATCTGAGTGTTGATTTGTATCACGTTGGTAATCAATTTAACCATTGGAATGATGTTCAAAATCATTGCATTTGTTTATACATACAGGTACGAAGCTCATGGAGGATAGGAATAACAATGAGCAAAGGGTAAACACAAAATGGGGCTAGCAGAAAACAGGACAGAACGTATGGCTACATCACGGCAAAGGTGGAATTGTGTGTGAAAGATGGGAACAACATCTCAGTAGATGTTGTAAAACTCAGAGGAAGAAGTGGGAAAGACCATGATGTGGCGGAGGGCAACAAACATAAAATCCTGGAGGGAAGAGTTTGAGATAACAGACTCAGGAAGACAGTTTCACAGGAAAGAGAAGAGGGGGGTGGGGGCGGAGAGGGATGAATAAATGGAGGTGATTGTTAAGTTTAGACTTGAGGAGGATTACAAGGCAAGGGTTTCTGATAGAACACATACGATTTGTGGGGGAAGCGGATGGGGTAGAAGTTGGGTGGAGAATGGAGAGAAGAGGGCATCAGGAAGAGGGCAAGGGCTAGAACAGAGCCAGTAAAAAATGGCAGGGCCAATAACCTGTCTGCAGTGAACACGAAACAGGAAGCCGAGTCTCAGGGAAATGCTTCCCTGAGACTCAGCTGAAGAAGTACTCAGCAAAGACATCGGAATGGATTTGGCGAATCAATAGGAGATTGAGAAAGAAAGGTAGAATACAAATAAAGACAGAAGAGATATAAAAACGAGAAAGAAGGTGAGCATAATGCTTTTTACAGCCTCAGCATACCTTAAAATGAGTGGTTGATCCAGTTGCACGAAAATAAGTGTTCAAATGGGAAAAGCCTCAACAGAAATGAATCAGCAATTCAATACAACATATCTACAGGGAAGAACCATGAGAGAGAGAGAGAGAGAGAGAGAGAGAGAGAGAGAGAGAGAGAGAGACAGAGAGCCAGAGAGACAGAGAGACAGAGAGAGAGAGAGAGACAGAGACAGAGACAGAGACAGAGAGAGAGAGAGAGAGAGAGAGGGAGAGAGAAAGACTGACTGACTGTTTCTTCCTTTTATTACAAAAGTGAAAAAGATCAGTTATGTACAGTCACAAAGAAAAAATGAATGAATGAATGAATGAATGATCGTTTTAAGGCCATTTTTCCCCGCTAGAGCGGGGGTTAGCCTTGCGGGCCCCATGACAATCATGGTTCCCTGTTTGAGGCAATGTTTTTATGGCCGGATGCCCTTCCTGACGCCAACCCTTGGTCACGCTCTTACGATGCGCAGGGATACAGTGTGCCTATTCTGAATCGGGGTACACACCGTGATCATTCATCCCAGCAAGCTGGTACTCAATTTGCCGACTTCGGAAGGATGACAGGCTGAGTCCACCCCCCTGGTGTAAATTCAGCGATCACCCGGGATTCGAACCCAGGATCCTAGGATCCCAAGCCGGCACCCTAACCGCTAAGCCAACGCCAGGCTGTACAGTCACAAAGAAAGAAACACAATAATTAAAATGGTCTCAAGGAGAAATTATTATCAATCATCATCAAGTTTGCATATGACGTCATTAAAAACCCACTTTTCTTTAAAACATGTTAAATTCTTGTTCATTTTTAAAAAACGGTACCCGCCATCGAAGACTCGGGTGCTCAGAAAATGTTTTTGCGTATAAAATTTTAACGTACGCGTTGTACAAAGTTTTCTTTGGAAAGGAAGGAAGGGATAATGCAGTATCATCAGGGCTGTTCAGGCCAGGGGACAGATTAAGTGGCGGGCTGAAGACCAGGAGTTTGGGGAAGTCACCTGTTGTTTCCTTGGGGGAAGGTCCAAGTTCCTCGCAGGTATTACGATACGTTGTGGATATCCCTTGAAGGAGCCGAAAGATGATCCTGACAGATTTTATTCCAGTTTTTTGTGCCACAGCAGCAGCACTCAACCAGCAGCTCCCAGACTCTGTCATGAGGTCTTTTACTCGCAGCAGCTTGGCATCAACAAAACGTTGAACGAGTCCCCTATTATTTAAGCTGTTTTCCAGGGAGGGGTTGTAGCATAGGGGTTCATTCAACAACATTTCCATGTTGTATGTTGCCATTTCACAGGAAAAGGACAGGGCTTGCCAGGCGTTCATCACCCCTTGGTAAAAGGTGGGCAGCAAGGATAAATCGATTTGATGAGGGTTCATCAAGAAAAGTTCTCGGCAGTAGCCCAGCTTGCATGTAAGCTGCAATATGCAGTTAGCCAGAGGCCTCCAGAGTAGGGCTTCATCTACATATATAAGTTGGCGAACGATATGAAGCCGGAAGACCATAATCCGGCTGCGGATATCAATGAGACCTTGGCCACCTTCAGTAAGTGGTAAGTATGCCACGGCGGGTTGGAGCCAGTGTTTCCCGCTCCAGAAAAAATCGACAATGCTCTTTTGGAGTGTGATAAGAAGGCTCCCGGGCGGTTGTAGGCATATCATCTTATGCCATAGCATAGAGGCGACAAGATTGTTAATGACGAGAGTTCTTCCGCGGTAAGAAAGTTGAGAAAGAAGTCCTTTCCAACGGGCTATTTTTGCCATTACCTTGTCCGGTAATCCGACCCAGTTCTGCTGCTCAAAGGTGTTGTCTCCTAGGAAAATACCGAGGTATTTGATGCCATTTTTCTGCCAGTTCACTCCTCCTGGCAGGACAATTGGCGGGCAGTCTCCAGGTCCTATCCAAAGGGCTTCACTCTTCTTCCAGTTCACCTGGCCTGAACAAGCCTGACAATATGTCTTTAATGCCTGAGCCACCGCAGTGACGTCAGCACTATTTTTTAAATATAAACACAAACATCATCTGCATAAGCAGAGACTTTTAGCGGTGTGGTAAAATTGATCCAGTGAAGCCAGAAATGTGCGTACGTAATTGGGGCAGAAGAGGTTCGATGGCAAGAGTATAAAAGTCCAGATAGCGGGCAACCTTGCCGTACTCCCCTTTGCACAGCAATGGGGCTGCACAATACTTGATTAATTTTAAGAACACTGGATATATTACAATACAAAAGCTTAACATTCGAGATAAAAAAGGCCCAAAACCAAAATTCTCCAAAACTCTAAAAAGGTACATGTGGTCAATACAATCAAAGGCTTTTCCTTGGTCAATGAAAAACAGACCAACATTCTGATTAAAATTGTTACAAAACCGAATGGTATCATGGATAAGAAAGACATTATTAAAAATAGTACGTCCAGGGATACAAAAGGATTGATGTTCTCCTATTAGTACATTCATAAAAGGTTTCATTCGATTGGACAAGGCTTTGGCTAAAATTTTATAATCTGTACATAAAACAGAAATAGGATGCCAGTTCTCTATAAGTTGAGTGTCCGCTTTCTTAGGAATTAAAGTGGTGACTGCTCTCCGGCAACTCCACGGCAGTTGTCCGTCCTCTAAACATTCATTCAATACCTGCAGTAGGTGAGGTCCAATGGCGTCCCAAAAACACTGGAAAAATTCGCTAGTCAGCCCATCCAGTCCAGGGGCTTTATCGGGCTCCAAGGCCTTCAAGGCAGCGGTGAGCTCAGGTAAACTAAGAGGATCCTCCAACTGCTGCTTCTGATCCTCCGCCAATGTTGGAAGGTTAGAAATAAGTTCAGATATTGCCTCCTGGTTAATGTCATGCCGCATAAACCGTTGTTTAAAATGTTTCCGGGCACATTCCCTGATTCTGCCATCTTCATAAAGGAGTTCCCCATCATCCAGCAAGCGTGTAATCATTGACGAAGAGGCCCCCCTTTTGAGGCTGAAGAAGAATTTGGTTGGAGCATCAAAGTCATGTATGTACCTCATCTTCAGGCGCAATAAAGCATTTTGTGCTCGCCTTTCAGATATGGAATTCAGTAAGGCCGTTTTTCCATGAATTTGCTGCCTCATTTCCTGGTAGCTCACACTTGCAATTCCCTGGAGCTGTTCCTGTAATTCCAGGATTTCATCTTCAAGGAAGGTTGTGGGTTTTTTTTCGTCTTGAAAACCATACGCACGATATTGTGGGCAGAACAGTCTGATGTGCGTTTTGGCATTATCCCACCATTGTCTGAGGTTTGGGAAATTCCCTTGGGAGGCAACCAGGATATTCCAAATTTCCGGAAAAAAGTCCTTAAAAGTACTATCATCAAGTAAATTATTATTAAATTTCCAAAAAGCACTCTTGTGTTTCGGGCAGGGGGCAGAAATTTTGAGAAATGTTGCGCTGTGGTCCGAGAATCCTGATGGGCAAATTTGGGATGACAGAACAAGGCGTTCAAGCGGAGGATTAACATAAAACTTGTCCAAGCGAGCAAGTACAATATTATTCTGAATGCATCGACACCATGTGTATTGCCTGATTGATGGGTGCTGTACCCGCCATATATCTGTGAAATTCATTTGTTTTAAAAATTTGATGAGGGGGGTTGTGGCGGCAGGATGGGGGCTCTGCACCGTTCCTGTCTAGTTGGGGTTGGAGGGTGCAATTAAAATCTCCACCAATACAAACATGATTGTCTTGGTCTTTTAGGGCATTTTGGCTGTCGAGGGAAGTTAGGTGTGTCCCAAGGTTATTTTTAAAATCTCGCCGTGCTACAGGCGTACTTGGGGCATAGATATTTAAAATAGTATAAAATTTTCCACAGTAGTGGAATTCTAGGGATGCTCGAGATCCCTTTTGTATTTCGTTAAATTTAAGCAATGAAGGCGAAAAGGAAGGGCTAAGAATTATTGCTATACCGCCTTTACGGGAGTCACTGTTACTAAAAAAGGAAAGGCCAGGGAAGAGCCTACACCACTCTGCGACACAGCAGTCGTTGGCATGGGTCTCTTGTAAAAGGGCAATGTCAACTTTCTTCTGTAATAAAAAAATTCTTACTTGAACTTTACGGACAGAGCTACATCCTCCGTTAATATTCAAGCTACAAATCGAAAAACTCATTACAAACACATGGAGGAGTGACAACCACTCAATTTTTTGATAGCAGTTCATTCTTAGCTTTTTGTATACATTTCTTTAACCGGTGACGTTGGGAGGAATTTAAATTAAAAACATGGGGCCATTTTACCATCAATCTAGCGGAATGTATAAAATCAGGTAGCTCCGGAAAAAAGGTTCCTATAACAACATTCCTTTTTCGGAATGTGCCCTTAAAAAACCTTTTTATCTCAGAGGGAGGGATTGGAGGGGTTCCCTCTTCCTTAAGGCCGCCACATTCACTAACAGAGTCATCTATATCAGATGGCTCAGATGATGATTCATACTGGTTTTCATCATTTATTTCCTCACCATCATCACATCCCTCCACATTATCGGATGGGGCATAGTCCATAGAGGGAAGGGATGGGGAGGCAGAGAAATGAGCCATCTTCAGGGGAGGGGGAGGTACTAATTTTTGTGGTTCAACCATATCAGTTTCTAGGTCAGTAGACAAGGGCGAGAATTCATCCACATCTATGTCCTCCAATACAGAGAAACGATTTTCTGTGACGAGGGACAAATCTGGGGCAGGGGGGAGGGGCTGTCGGTTTTCAGTTGTGGGTTTTTTAAAGAGATGACCGTTTTCATCTGTTGTTTGCAAATGTCTTTTTCCTTTTGGGCAGACAAATTGAAACTCGTCCTGGTTAGTGGGGAGAGATTGCAGGGGATTGGGGGGGGGGGGGGAGGGAGGGAGGACGTAATCATCGGGGTAAAGCGCGGCGTTACGCGCGCTGCTTGTGAGCAAGGAGGAAGCGGACAAGCGGTAACTTGTAAGAGTCTTTATTCAAGAGCTCACTGTAACACTCAGCTGCTCAGGGCTGCGCGCCCCGTGTATATCGTGAGGCCACGCCTCTCTCCCGGGCGTGGCCCACCCCCACTTGGTGTGCGGGGTGATGTCACCACGTCAGTGCTTTCGTGTCCGCCACACGCGCCCCCCCAGAATCCCCGCGCACCTGAAGGGTCAGTTTGCGGGGCAAACGGATGACCCGGCCGAAGCGCCCCCTGGCGACTGGCGGCGTCTGGGATGCAGGGATGCCATCTGGAATGCCTCCGGCTGCCCCTGGGATGGGTGCAGGACCGGGGGGCGGTGTGGCGGCGGGGCTGGGCGGTGCCGGGGGTCCGCCCGCAGGGGGGCGGCCCCGACGCGGGGGTCGGGCCACCGGCGGTGGATGGTCCACGTCGAGGTGGGCCGGCTTGAGGTGGTCCACAGAAACGCGGTCAGGAGTACCGCCGATGTCCAGGGTGAAGTGCTTCACCCCGGTCTTCCAGCACGCGGAAAGGCCCGTCGTACGGGGGCCGCAGTGGTGTCCGATGGGCATCGTGGCGGACGAAGACGTACTCCGCCGTGCGAAGCTCCGGGGCGACGTGCGTCGGTGGGTGCCCGTGGCGTGCCGTCGCCACCGGGGCGAACCTCTGGGCGGTCTCCTGCAGAGCGGAGCGCTGCTGTGCCGCGGACCATGGTGCCGTGGAGTCGGCGAGGAACTCGCCCGGCACCCGCAGCGGTTGCCCGAAGACCAACTCCGCCGCAGATGCGCGCAGGTCCTCCTTGGGCGCCGCCCAGAGGCCCAGCAGGACCCAGGGGAGCCTGTCGACTCAGCCGCCGTCGCGGAGGGTGGCCCGGAGCGCGGCCTTCAATGAGCGGTGAAATCGCTCACACAGGCCGTTAGCCTGGGGGTGGTAGGCCGTGGTTCGGTGCAGCCGGACCCCGAGACCCTGCGCGACCGCCCCCCAGAGCTCTGAGGTGAACTGGGGGCCGCGGTCGGACGAGATGTCTGAAGGGGCACCGAACCGGGCAACCCAGGTGGCGATGAAAGCCTGCGCGACGTCCGCAGCCGTCGTCGACGCCAAGGGCACGGCCTCCGGCCACCGGGTGGTGCGGTCCACCATGGTGAGGACGTGGGTGACACCCCGCGAGGGGGGCAGAGGTCCCACCAGGTCCACGTGGACGTGGTCAAACCGGCGTTCCGGCACCGTAAACGGGGCCAAAGGGGCCTGGGTGTGCCGGTGCACCTTGGCGCGCTGGCACGCGAGGCACGTCCTGGCCCAGCCGCGGACGGCCTTCCGGAGGCCATGCCAGACGAATTTGTCGGCGATCAACCTTTGGGAGGCCCTCGCGCCCGGGTGGGACAGGCCGTGGATGGCGTCAAACACCTGGCGCTGCTAGCCTGCGGGCACGATGGGGCTACACCGCCCGAGGGAGACGTCGCACAAGAGGGCCGCGCCCGCGCCGTCGAACGGCACCTCGGTGACGCGGAGGCGCGTGACAGCGGTCCGCAAGGCCTGGACGTCGGGGTCAGCGGCCTGGTCCGCTGCCATCCGGGCATAGTCGATGCCGAGGTGGACTGCGTGGGCGACGGCCCGGGAAAGGCAATCCGCCACCGGGTTGTCCTTCCCCGCGACGTGCCGGATGTCCGTCGTGTACTCGGACACGGCCGAGAGGTGACGCTGCTGCCGGGCCGACCACGGCTCGGTGACCTTGCCCATCGCGAAGACCAGCGGCTTGTGGTCGACGAAGGCCGTGAACGCACGGCCCTCGAGCAGATGGCGGAAGTGCCTGACCGCCAAGTGAAGCCCGAGCAACTCGCGGTCGAGGGTACTGTAACGGCGATCGGGCGGGCGAAGCTGCCGGCTAAAGAACGCCAGCGGTTGCCAAGCTCCACGCACCCATTGCTCGTGCACCGCGCCCACCGCGTAGTCCGAGGCGTCGGTGGTGAGGGCGATCGGCGCATCGGGCGCCGGGTGCGCGAGCATGGTGGCGTTAGCCAAGGCGAGCTTCGCGCCCGTGAACGCCGCGTCCATCTGCTCGGTCCAGGTGACGTCGCCTTTGCCCGGCTTACCTCGGAGAGCTTCGTGCAGGGGGCGCAGGAGCTGGGCGATACGGGGCAGGAACCGATGGTAAAAGTTCACCATGCCCAGGAACTCCTGCAGCCCCCTGATCGTGCGGGGGCGCGGAAACCCCTTCACCGCCTCCACCTTGGCCGGCAGGGGGACGGCTCCGTGCCTGGTGACGCGGTGCCCCAGAAAATCGAGTTCGGCGACGCCAAACCTGCACTTTGCAGGGTTCACAATCAGGCCATGCTGGCCCAGGCGTTCGAAGAGCGTGCGGAGGTGGTGTAGGTGCTCTTCGCGGGACGCGCTGGCGACGAGGATATCGTCCAGGTAAAAAAAAAAACCCACCGTTTAGAGGCCATTTTTCCCCGCAAAGCGGGGGTTGGCCTTTTTCGGGAACCGTGGTTGTTGTTGTTTTTTGGTCCCCTTTTTGAAGCAACCATCGCACATCGCATGTGCGACATCGCATGTGCGACATCGCATGTGCGACATCGCCAATTCGTCCAGGTAGACGTATACAAAATCCAAGTCGCGCAGGACGCTGTCCATCAGCCGCTGGAACGCCTGAGCCGCATTCTTCAGACCGAAGGGCATCCGCAGGAATTCGAAGAGTCCGAACGGCGTGATGACCGCCGTCTTCGGGACGTCCTCCGGCCTGACGGGGACCTGATGGTAACCGCGTATGAGGTCCACCTTCGAGAAGAAGGACATGCCCGCCAAACGGGTGGAAAAGTCCTGAATGTGGGGGACGGGGTAGCGGTCGGGGGTGGTGGCGTCATTGAGACGGCGATAGTCCCCGCACGGTCGCCATCCCCCGCCGGGCTTTGGCACGATGTGCAGCGGCGACGCCCAAGCACTCTCCGAGCGCCGAACGATGCCGAGTCGCTCCAGGGCAGCGAACTCCGCTTTTGTTACCGCCAGCTTCGTCGGCTCGAGGCGGCGTGCCCGGGCGTAGACCGGTGGCCCGACGGTGGGGATGTGATGGGCCATCCCGTGCTTGATGGCCCCCACCGAGAAGGTGGGCCGCGTGAGGGCCGGGAAGCCGGCGAGGAGGCGGGTGAATTCGTCCGCTGCCAGAAGCGTACAGATCAACGTGGCCGGAACCGAACCGTTCAGCAAGCCGCTTGGCAAGCCGCTCGGTGAGCCGCTCAGTGGGCTGCTCGACGAGCTGGGCAGCGCACAAGCGAGCGAGCTGAACGTCTCGGCCTGGACAAGACGTCTGTGCTTTACGTCGACCAGGAGCCCATTTGCGCACAGGAAGTCCGCGCCAAGCAATGCCATGGGCACGTCGGCGGTGACGAACGACCATCGGAAAACCTGCCCTCCGAACCGCAGAGAGAGGCAGCATTTTCCGTACGTACGGATGGGCGTCCCGTTTGCGGCAAGCAGCGCGGGGCCCCCGCCCGCGGCGTGCTTGTCCGACGTACCGGCAGGAATGACACTCACCTGCGCTCCTGTGTCGCACAGGTAACGGCGCCCGGATAAGGTGTCCGTGATGAACAGCAGGCTGTTCGAACCGCCGGCGCTCATTGCCACTATCGAGCGACGGCCCGGGCGTTTCCCGACCTGTCGAAGGAGCATGGCGGATGACACTGTCGAGCCTCGTGGCCGAACCTGGCGTGGAACCGGCACCAGGTGGTGGAGCTGGAGGAGCGCGGCTGGCTCCGCCAGGCCGGTGGAGCCGGCGGTTTTTGCCGCGGCGGTGGGCGGGGCGTGGCGGCGGCCACGATGTGCGTATCAGCATGCTGTGTATGCTGTGGAAGCTGATGCTGTGGATCAGCATCGGCCTCGGGATCCACAAGGTGGGCCGCACCGACTCTCGCCCGCGTGTCCGAAGCCGCGAAGTACCTGTCCGCCACGGCGGCCAATGCTCGGGGTTTCGTTAGCACGGTCCCGGCCAACGCGAGGCGTACCTGTGCTGGAAGTTGGCGACGGAAAAGCGCCCGGAATAGAGAACCAGGGGCTTCGTCGCCCAACAGTGACAGCATATGGTCCATTCGGACCGACGGGCGCGTGTCGCCGAGCTCGGGGAGATCCAGGAGGCGGTCGGCCCGTGCGTCCTCCGTGAGGCCGAACATGGCTAGGAGCAGCCGCTTGAGTGCCTCGTACTTGTGGCCGTCCGGTGGGTGGCGAAGGACGGGCACAACTCGAGCGGCCGTGCCGGGCCCGAGGGAGGCG